>NC_086451.1:208315010-208385010 GCF_028390025.1 Pseudophryne corroboree
GGGATTCCCGCATTTGTATCCTGACCGCTGGGATCCCGACTGCCAGCAATGTAACCGCATCCCTGTCAATCATGCTGCAACTAAAGGGGGGCTGGCATGCTTCCGCACTGTGGAATGTAAACCGGAAAGTCCAAGCTCTACATCAATCAGCTCTGTCACTTGTGCAGTGCGGTTCCACTTCCTCAGCCTCAACCGCCTGTCCACCCCCTGTGTCTGTGGAATAGGTTGTGCCATTTCTTGGGGCTGCTGGAGGGACGCTGAATCACACAGAGAAGAGATGTATATGTGCTGCTGTTTAGGAGAGAGGAGCGGCTTATGGGAGCTTTCCTGTCACACTCACTCAGGCTGCCCATCCTGTGTGAGCTGAGAGGGAGTGATGGCGGTCAGGACATGGGATCTGTGGAGTGAAGTTGAGATTCTTGTTCAGCTTACTCCCTTACGCGACTTATTCTCACTGAGTCCCTTCATCCTAACTGCTTCTTTCCACCACTACTCCCAAACTGCCCCCACTACAACACTCATTCTGCCTTCTGCTCCCCACAACTACTATTACCTTCCTGACCTTGCTCTCACCACTACTACTCCTACCCTGACCCCCGTTCCCCACCGCTAATACTCCCACCCTGCCCCCTCTTTCCCATTACTAAAGCTCCCATCTTTCTCCCCCACTTTCCACTACTACTCCTATCCTGCCCCTCTCACCTCACCACTACTACTAATAGTCTACCCTCTGCTCCTCATCACTACTACTACCAGCCTGCCTCCCTTCTCTGCACTACTACTACCTTCCCACCTGGTCCACACTACTACTCCCATCCTGCCCCCTGCTTCCCACTACTAATTCCATTCTATGCCCTGCTTTCTGCTACTACTCCCATCCTGCCCCCTGCTCTGCACTACTACTAATTCCATCCTGCCCCCTGATCCACACTACAACTACTCCCATCCTGACCTCTGCTTCCCAATACTACTGATACCATTCTGCTCTCAGTGGTGGTGGAGTGTACAGGGCTTGTGCTGCAGGCCTCACAGTGTAGTATCCACCCTAACCACCAGCCCTACCTCTAGAACAAAGTTATAATCTGCCCTAACCCTTGGCCTCCAGAACATACCACTCTATCCCAAAAGACATACAGTCGTCGTCCCACCAGTCCAGGGACATACACTTTTTTTCTGTGGGGGCTAATATATTTTTCATTTATGTGGGGGGTTAATTTGTTAGTTTTTTATGTGGGGACAAATGTGTTTTCTTTTTTTCTTTTGGAGGCTAGGGTGTTTATTTTTCTTCAGTTGGAGACAATGTGTTTTTTTTTTTTACTGTGGGGGCTAATATATTTTATTGTTTTCTGTAGGGTCCCATGTGTTTTTTATTCTGTGGGGTGAACACGTTTTTTTCTGGGGGGGATCAATTTGTTTGTTTTTTCCTGTGGGGGGGGGGGGGTGTCAATGTGTTTCTTCTTTGTGTGGGCAATTTTTTTCTTCTCCAGCATCAATGTGTGTCTCTTTACCCCTGTGGGGGTCAATGTGTTTCATTGCTTTCTGTAGGGTTAATTGTTTTTTTTTCTAGTGGGGGTCAATGTTTTTTATGGTTTCTGGGGGGGGGGGGGGGGGCAATGTATTTTTTTTCCCCTCAGGGGCTAATGTGTTTTTTTTTTCTTATGAGATGTTTTTCATGTGTGTATGCATCTGTGTTTCACTGTAGATGCATCCTGATGGTGTTCATACAGAGTTGCAGCACAGATTCCAATTGCACCCACCAAGAAGTGTATTAGAGATGTGTTATGCTTTCCTAGGCATTTACACGGGGTTGGCTAATTATACACAGATGTAACGTACTATGAGTGTGTTGCTGAAAGTGTTTGCGTATCGACGGCCTTATTCAGATTTGTATGCAAACCTGATAGTTTATGTACAGATCTGATGATGTGGTTTTTGTTTCAGATGCAAAACCTGTTGTACATACAGTATCTGGTCTTGTGATATCACTTGCAACCTCCTGTTAGCCACAGCATGATTTACATGCTGTGACATTTAGAGTCTGGCTGGAGTAGAAAAGAGAGGGGCCCCTCCCCTTGCAGAGTGCAGCAGCAGGCATCTTTAGTCTTCACCTGGGGGGGCGACAGCCTTTAAGATCTTTTGCATGGAACCACCCTTCCAAGAATTCTATGGCATCTTTTGTAATCTTCACCTTGGAGGCAACGGCCTTTAACTCTCTTGCATGGTGCCACCCATCTAGGACTTCCACGGCATCTTCTGTAATCTTCACTTTGGGACGGCGGCCTTTAAACTCTTTTGCATGGTCGTCGCCCATCCAGGACTTTCACAGCTTCTTCTGTAATCTTCACCTGGGGGGCAGTGGCCTATGAACTCTTTTGTATGGCTGCCGCCCTTCCAGCTGCGGTGCACTGTTCATGAAAATACAAGAGGGTCGCATGATCACCCTGACACCTTGTGGCGCCTAATATTAGCCAGCGCGACACCAGGGAGGCAGTCTGGAGTAGGAGCAATGAAGAGCTCCTGAATAGATGAAGAGCTAATGATCGAAGTTACTGTGGAAGTCCTGGATGAGCAGTGGCCATGCAAAATAGCTTAAACGGTTGCTGACCCCAGGTGAAGAATGCACACCGCCTGCATTTTTTTTAAGGAGTTTGTTTGGAGGGGCAGCACCATTTTTTATCTTTCCCTGGATGTCAAAACCCCTAGTTACACCTGTGCCAGAGACACTGAATTGCTCACATTGGAGGCCATACACAGACAAATGATCTGCACCTAGCATAGGGCTGGTGAAAGTTTCAATGGTGCAAATGATGGTAGTGTCTAAAGACGCACAAGCATGATTGCATTGACACTGAAAGTGAGCATCTCAGTCCTTGTATACTCAGATGCACAGATGTACACCATAGAAGAGCTTAGCAGCGGCACTAACATGAGGTTGCAGATGCAAATGCAGTAAAAAGAAGGCTGTAAATGCATCCAACACAGAATCAGGCCCTATGAGGAGGGATCCTGTCCTGTCCCTCTTGAAAGACCCCAAATCTCAATAGACCCATAAGGGCTGCTTCCATAAATTTCCTGGGCTGGTTTTCCATCCCAAACCTCCCCTTCTAAAATTATGCTTTGACCATATTTTGCTTTGGTTGAATGATGAAATGAAAATCAAACTTTATACAAACTCCTGTTTTCCAAAATATACATTCTTTTAAATTCAATCCGTCAGATGCAGAGATTGTAACTTATTTTCATTAGGGTACTTGTTATAGTGAAAATAACATCTTCCGGGGCCACCATGATATATAATCAGATGTTGAAAGAGAGATGAACACAAGGGAAATGAAACGTAGAGAGTGGATTCTGCAGGTGTTATATTACTATACAGTACAGCTTATTTGCTGTTGCAAAAATGTCTAAGCAGTGTATGTTGCTTACAGGAACAAAATAGCATATCATTTCAATATGTTCTCAGAAATACGATTATTTCCAGACACTTTTAAAAGCTTTCTTAGCAAAAACAAATGTAAAACAGTTTGCATTACCAAAATTAAATGCAGTTTTTTTTAAAACACTTTTCAACTTTATGCAAACACCCAAGGGCAGTCTTTCCCAAACTCCATCATTACAGTCCAGATTTTAAGGATATCCAAACTTGAGTCCAGATGGTTAAATCAAATTAACTGAGGCACTAAGTAAGTCACCTGTCCTCAAGCATGGATATCCTTAAAGCCTGGACAGTAATTGTGGAGTTTGGTTAATGATGCCCTAGAAGAACTTATTGAGGTAACATTCCTTTCATTGTTAATTTTCACTGCCCATGAGATTACATGCGTGGAACCTGAAGATAGCAGAGGAAAAAGATGTGGGCAAACAATGGCTACAAAAAAGGGACATAGTGTAGCATCACAAAGTGGTGTGGTTTAGTAGCCTTCTTGTGAAACCAGAAATTTAAAAGAAAAGGTCTACTTTTTGTATGCTTGCAAATGCAAGAAGCGTATCAGGTAAAATGCGTGAATTAGAAATGATCGCATTAAAAGACCAATATGATATTATAGGCATGGTGGGATAACCCACATGACTGGGCGGCCAATTTGGAGGGTTATACTCTCTTCAGGAGAGACAGGGCTAACAAAAGAGGAAGAGGGGTATGTATTTATGTTGAACCATTCTTAAAACCATATTTAAAGGAGGTTATGTACGAGGGAACTGGAGATAATGTGGAGGCATTATGACTTGAAATTTCAAGTGGGGAAAAAGGAACAAAAAAGCTATTAATGGGGACATGTTACAGACTGCCAGGTATTAGTGTGACTGAGGAGGTACAACTCTTACAACAAACTAAAAAAATCTGCAGTACTGGGGGAGGTTGTAATCATTGGGGATTTTAATTATCCTGATAAAAATTGGAACAATGTTACAGCTAGGGGTAACGGGTTCTTAAATATGCTAAAAGATCAACAGTTGTCTTAAGTAATCGAGGAGCCTACTAGAACCAGTACTCTTCTGGACATAGTACTACCTAATAAGTGGGATAATATTAAATACTAAAGTAGGGGAGACCATGGGAAACAGCGATCATAATATGGTCACATTCGATATTAGTTTTCAAAGGCATCACTATAAGGGTTCAACAAAGACTTTTAACTTTAGAAAAGCTAATTTCGACATGCTGAAACAAGCACTAAAGGACATTTACTGGGATACTTTGTTTCATGGTAAGAACACTGCTGAAATGTGGGATGCTTTTAAAAGTTTGCTTGATAAATATACTCATAAATTCATTCACATGGGCAGCAAACATAGGAGTTCTAAATACAAACCGATGTGGCTTAATAAGAAGGTTAAGGAAGAATGGATAAAAAGAGGCACGCTTTCAAAGCATTCAAATCAGACGGGAAGGCGGGGTCATTCCACTACTACAAGGATGTAACAAGAAATGCAAAAAAAGAAATTATAGTAGCTAAAATAGAAAATGGAAAGCAAATATCTAAGGAGAGTAAAACAAACCTTAAGAAGGTTTTTATGTGTATTAATTATAAAAGGTTAAAAAAGAGAATATAGGACCTTTAATAGTAGAGTTAAGAGTATTGATTAATGAGGACAAACAAAAAGTAGAAATAGTGAGCAAATTATTTTCATCAGTGTTTACTAGAGAGGACCAGATGGTGGAGGTAGTAAATGACGTAAGTAATGATAATGTACCATTGCTGAGTACTTGTTTGAGTGAGGAAGTAGTCTGTGAGTGACTAAACAAAATTAAGATTAATAAATCTCCTGGTCCAGATGGAATTCACCCAAGGGTTCTTATAGAGCTTAACTCAGAACTAGCAGGGCCTTTATAGTTGATTTTCTCTGATTCAATTAATACAGACATGATACCAAAGGACTGGCGTATAGCAGAGGTAATCCCAATATTTAATAAGGATATCAAAACTGATCCTGGCAACTATAGACCGGTTAGTTTGACATCTATAGTGGGTAAAATATTGGAAGAAATATTTATTTATATTAAGGGATTGCATACAGGAGTACTTGGATACATCCAATGTTATTAATAGGAATCATTATAGTTTTTGTGAGGGACAGATCATGTCAAATTAACTTAATTAGCTTCTATGAGAAAGTGAGCAAAAATGTTGACTGGGGAAACGTAATTGATGTGGTCTATTTAGATTTTGCTAAAGCCTGTGATACAGTGCCTCACATGAGGCTGATTTTCAAACTAAGAGAGCTCGGCCTAGGAAGCACTATTTGTACTTGGGTAAATAATTGGCTGGATAACAGGGAACAGCAAGTTGTGGTTAATGGGATGTACTCCAACTGGGCCACTGTATTCAGTGGAATACCACAAAGGTAAGTACTTGGGCCATTACTGTTCAATATATTTATTAATGACCTAGGAATAGGTCTTGAAAGCACAGTGTTAATTTTTGCAAATAATACCAAGCTACTATACAGTATGTAGGGTAATTAACTCAGGAAAGGATTCAGAGTCCCTATAGAATGACTTATTTAAACTGGAAGTTTGGACAGCTAAATGGAGAATGAGGTTTAATATAGAAAAATGTAAAGTCATGCACTTTGGGACTAAAAATAATCATGCAACCTACCAATTAAATGGAGTGAATTTAGTTGAGATGGTATTTGAGCTCATTGATAATAGACTTAACAACAGTGCCCAATGTCACATTCGGGCGAGCTCCCACACTAGAAAATTGCTGATATACTGGTGATCTCTAGGGAATGTACTATGTTATCATTGGTATTGATAATGAAAATATATACACGTAAACATGTACAAATGGTGCTGCTTACTGAATCAATATATATATATCACACCAACAAAAGAAAAGGAATCAGCTTCATTACAGCAGCACTCGTCCCCTTTCCACAAAAAACTGATATAGCTATAGCCCTGAGAAAGCTTTAAGCAAGTGAAATGCGCATAGGCATCGCTATGCACTGTCCGCACCTTTACATTTAAATTACATGTAGTCATTATGTTTCTAGTTATGCCTACCATGTAAATATGCAGGATATATAATTACTGGTTACAGCAGACAATTTAGATGTAAGCAGGGCACTGTAACACAACCTGTTTCCAAGAACTCTATGTCCTTTATATCATCACACAATTCCCTGTCACAATAATGTGTGTTAATATTATGTCATGTTACATAACTCCCTGTTACAAAGAATGGGGGTTAATACTGTGTAATATTATAAAAGCAATATCAAACAAAGGATACATCTATCAATGGGCATAATTCAGACCTGATCATAGCAGCAACTTTGTTAGCAGATGAGCAAAACCATGTGCACTGCAGGGGGGCAGATATAACATGTGTAGAGAGAGTTAGATTTGGGTTATATTATTTCTGTGCAGGGTAAATACTGGCTGCTTTATTTTTACACTGCAATTTAGATTTCAGTTTCAACACACCTGTCAAAGTCGAAAAATATTGCAATACACACATCACGCGTGTACTTGTTCTGCTGTGCGTGCGCATATTCGCAATTTGCGTATGGTCGCTCCCGTGGTCCTGCGCATTAGCGAGTGGTATGAATTTACGGTAGAGTTTGTGAACACATGGAAAAGCCATCAAAACACATTTCATATTTAATCCAAATAGTGCACAATGTACACATAGTCTCCCTGCATCACACCAGCAAGTTACAACAGTTTAAATGGTATCAGAACAAAGGGATTCACCTTTACAGGATAGGAGGGGACAGAACAAGGTTATAAGGTGGTGTTTGGTATCCAGCTGTAGGGTATTTTAAGGGTAATATTCCGGTGTTGGTTTGCAGAAGATCGCACGCTCCTGCAAATAGTTATGCGCAGGAGCAGAATATAAATATAAACTGTATTTACTGTACATTTGGTATGCGGCGGGAACCCAGGAGACCACCCACAAGTGCATCTGGAACAGACATCGCCCACCTATTCAAACCAACCTATGACCCCTCCTGTACTGTAAATGACCATCCCTGTGTCCAATGGACAAAGAGATTACAGTATCCATTGTATTAAGTTTTGGAAGATTGTATAAAAGAGCCAGCTGCATGCCTGGTCACACACAGACTCTAAAGGTCATCTACCCTGATGACTGAGGACCAGACTGGGAAGCACAGGCGAAATCAAACAAGTATGTACCATTGACTGTAGCCATTATTCTATTGTATTGTTTTGTTATTGTAACCCCCTGCAAGTAAAGAACCGTTGGTGGGTTAGACCCCAACCTAGTTTTGAATTACAATTGGTGTTGTGTTCCATTTCCTTGTGTAGCCTTTTTCATATTAATATCTCTCCAATGTGTAAAACCAGGGATAATGGCATGTATATGTATATATATAGTACCTAATGTATAGCCCTACATGTATGTAAATATTTATATATGTATATATCTGCTGATAAGAAGGTATAGTATTATTCCATATATTAATCTCAATATATGTGCACAGTCATGAGGTAAATAGAATTCAGCATTGAGTATGGTAGGGGAATTGTGCCTAATATTTGCTGGATAATGGGTATTTCAATATTATGGAATGACCTTTTTCCTCCTTTATTGTATATATGTGGATATTTGGTAGTACTTTATTCAGGGCCTGACTGGACACTTTATAAAATAACTTTTACCCTGATACTGCCACAGCCCTCAATAGGGCACGAGGAACTAATGATAATAGCTCGTGCTGTAGGCGGGAAAAGATAGTACTCACGAGGACGATAGGGCTCTCGTGGCCCCTGGGGCTCCAGTATAAAAAGGGGAGCTGTAGCGCTGAACGGGACTACTGTGTGCGCCTCTGAGGGAGTAACTCATTTCTCTCCCTGCCCGCCTCAAAGAGCTGTGCTGTAAGCATTGGCGGCGCAGAGGAGATGATTTGAGGTCTCCAGCGAGCGATAGCACACCGAAGACAAGTGGCTCCTACAGCGGCGAGCTGAGGGAGCGAATAGCCGCGAAGAGCCAAGTACCGGGGGAGCTGTTACCGGCAACGCAAGCGGCAGACGGACAGAGCAGCCGAGAGCAGAGAGCCGGGGGAGCTGTTACCGGTGCATTGAGCGGCAGACGTCCGGAGCCACAGTGAGCAGTGAGCCGGGGGAGCTGTTACCGGCGCATCGAGTGGCCGACGTCCGGAGCCACAGTGAGCAGTGAGCCGGGGGAGCTGTTACCGGCGCATCGAGTGGCCGACGTCCGGAGCCACAGTGAGAAGTGAGCCGGGGGAGCTGTTACCGGCGCATCGGGTGACCGACGTCCGGAGCCACAGAGAGCTGAAAGCCTGGGGGAGCGGTTACCAGAGCATCAGTCGGTGATCCATGAAGAAACCGTCACCTGTAATTAGCCACATGCAAGCAGATACTCCTAAGTATCCCTAACACAGATCCACTGCCCACCAATGAGAGGATACGTGGGCGGAGCTACCAGGCCTGAAAAGAGTGAGTGTCAGGAGGCATTCATAGAAGACGTCTGAGGTCTGTAGTTTTATTTTATACTGTACCCTTTTTCAACGTATATACAATTCTATAACGTAACCTGGGTGCAGCCATTCTACAGTATTATTATTAATTGAAAGCCACCACATCATTAAAGCTCAGGAACCATTTGAACTAATTTACTAACTTTAATCTATTAAATGCATGGTTCCAGTTATGCCAGCAATAACCTACTGAACTATTACACTAAAAGCTGAGCTAATTACTAGAGGGCTTATTTACCCGCAGTGGCCTGGTATCAGAGATCTATGATTCTACTTATGAGGAATTAGCCAGTGACAAGCACAGGATCAATAGCTCACTCAGCTTCCATACTTCAGTCTAGACAGAAGGGATACAGTTTATATTATTTGTGGCAGCATTTCAACAGTAGAGAGCTTAACGGATACAAAATAAAGAAAGAGACACTATGTAATTTATATTGAAACCATTTTAACTGAGTTCATAGACAGCCTTGTCCAGCTCAATTATACAGCTACAAAGTTCTACAGGAACGGGCTATTCAGGAGCCTTAGCCCAACTATTCTTTGATTGTTGGAGAACTGTCATTAAATAGTTAATCATCCTACAGTCTACTATAAAATAATGTATAGTATCCCACATTTAATGGTATAATAAGCCATATCATACAGCGTGTTAAGGATCATCAGAACTGTTATTTGCATGGAGACAGATATATACTTGGACATCTTCCAGGTGTTGGACTAATCTTGCATATGAATATAATATGTATATACCTATGAATTTATTTTGAAAAGCATTGTTTTAAGTAAGATATCTATTAGTATAGGGGGAACAGATTAATTGAGGTAGTAGCAGATGTATTACACAATTTAATGTATTTAATTGTATGAATTTGTTAGAACATAGAGAGGAATAGATAGAATATTATCTAGGTAATATATTTATTGGTGCATATAAGTAAAATATACAATGAATATGGTCTAGTGTATTACTTACCTGCCGGATAGATCCAGGAATGCTGGGATGAAGATTCAGAGTTATTCAGGTAAAACTGTAAAGTAAAAGCACCACACATTAGTAAGGGATAGTCAATATATATATATATATATATATATGTTTAAAGGGTGTCCCAAGTCAACCCTGAACGTAATTCATAGTTAATGAATAGTTAAAAGACTTGGGTGGAGGCACAAACTTAAGAGTATCCGCTACAGATACTTACAACCCCTGAAACTAGGGTTACATTTGGAGGCACTAAGGCTGAGATCGGAACAAATAGATAGAAATGGAGTTTATAAAGGGAGAAGATATATCTAGCTGGTGTAGAAGCAAAGGTGTAGATGCACAGAAAAGTTTAAGCATTTTGGGAAATTTTATGGAAATAATAGATGAAGATATTGTAAGTGAAGTTAAGAAAATGTATGGAATAAAACAACCCTATATTGTAGATAAATGGAAAGGAATTAATGATGACATATGTGCCATTTTAATTAGTAATGACAATCAATTAGATGCATCTGTAATACCAGCTAATATTTTAATTGAAAAGGCCCCTGGTAAGAAATGGAAAATAATGTGGCCAGTGGATAAGTATGTAGATGGGGGGCAGAAGACTTTAATGCAAGAAGATAGTAAAATTGAGAGTATAAGTGCAGGATGTTACCCCAATAACAGTAATACCTCCGAAAAAGAATTATTAGATAAGGATAACATAGATCCCCAAGTTGAAAATTTAATGGATAAAGTGGTTAATCATTTTGAACGATGGCATTATGAAGGGGGGTATCGGAGACTGAGAATCTTTTCAGGGGTAACCCCAGTTCCCACAGGAGAAGAGAGCTATGAGGTATGGCGAGAGGCGGCGGTACAACATTCGGAGGAGTGGAGATGCCCCGAGCACATAAAAAAACAAAGAATTGTGGAAAGTTTGAGGGGACCCGCCATGGGAATAATTCATGCCACCAGGAGAAGTAACAATCAAGCTACTTTGAAAGATTATTTCGAAGCCTTGGACTATTCATTTGGGACTTTGGAGGATGTAGGGGACATTCTATCTAGATTAAATCAAACTTACCAAGAGCCTAATGAAACGCTTACCAATTACATTTATCGCTTAGATAAAATTCTCTACAAACTTCTGGATAAAGGAGGGATTAATCCACAGGAAATTGATGAGAGGCGATTGAAACATATCTTGAGAGGGGCTCTTACTACTAACCCAGTAGCCCAACGTTTAAGGTGTAGTCTGCCAAGGGAGCCTGCTCCTACTTTAGGAGAATTGATAAAAGAAGTAAAAGTGGAAGAAGTACAGATTGAAAACAGAGATAAGAATTTAAAACGAGTTAAAATAATTGCTCCTACTGTAGAAGTTCAGTCAGTAAATGAACAATTACTTAAGTTAATAGAGGAACAAAACAAGAAATTAGATCAATTAATTTCTCTACAAAACACTCCAAATGCAGCTTCAAGAATATCCCCTTCTGGCCGGGGTAGAGGATTCAACAGGAGATCGGTGGATAATTCTAATATCACCTGCTTTAAATGTGGACAATTAGGACATAGGTCCTTTGAATGTAATCAGGGAAGAATGTTCTCTTCACTCCCAGCTACACCGGATAGACGTCAGCAGGAACAGTCGGAAAACATAGAAGAGATGTCGATGAACCCCGCACCGACTCCCAACCCATAATTGTTTGTAAAATGGGGAGTAACCAGTGGCCTACTCTCATTCCAGAGGGAATGATGGGACAGGCTCCTTTGATGCATGTTTTAATTAATGGACATTTGTGTACCGCTCTACTTGATAGTGGATCTCAAGTGTCCATTATTTTTGAGAGCTGGTATTATCAATATTTATCAGAAGTTCCCTTAATGCCATTCGATGGATTAACTATTTGGGGATTAAGTGAGCAGAAATATCCCTATTTGGGATATGTTACTACTCAGATAGAGTTTCCCCAACAGCCATATGGCTATCAAAACCCCTTACCGTTTCTGGCATTAGTGTGCCCTGACTCCCCTGGGGATAAAGGAATAGTGTCGGTAATTGTCGGTACTAATTCAAATTTGTTTAAAATGCTATCTGACTGGTGTTTGGAACAGCAAGATAACTATACCACAGTATTCCCTGGCATCTCTACGTTAGAGTCTGTTAAAGCCAATAAAGTAGAGTGTGATCTCACTCCATCATTGCTACCCGTTAATTCTGGTAACATTGACTCTGAATTTATTGAAAAAGTATCAGGGTGTTTTCAGAATAGTGATATATCTGTGGATCAGAAAGACCGACTAATTTCACAGTTAAAGCTCAGGAAGCCCGTTTTTTCTTTAAGTGACTGGGATTTGGGAACCGCTATCGGAATTGAACATCGCATACATATGACCAATGAGACCCCGTTTAGAGAACGATCTCGTCGTTTGGCGCCTGCAGATTTTGACGACGTCAGACAACATTTAAAGGGTTTGCTGGAAAATCAAGTTATTGCTGACTCCGATAGTCCTTATGCCTCTCCCATAGTAGTAGCCAGAAAGAAGAATGGAGACATTAGATTATGTGTGGACTACCATACATTAAACCATCGTACTATTCCCGATCAGTATACTGTACCCAAAGTTGAGGAAGCTTTGGACTGTTTGCAAGGTAGTAAATGGTTCTCTGTTTTGGATATGCGGAGTGGCTACTACCAGATACCGATGCATCCTGAAGACCGACCTAAGACAGCTTTCATTTGTCCCATTGGATTCTTTGAGTTCTTAAAGATGCCCCAGGGGATAAAAGGAGCCCCAGCTACATTTCAAAGGACCATGGAACAAACGGTAGGGGACATGTGTTATAGGGAAGTACTAGTTTATCTAGACGATCTTATTGTATTTGGACGAAATCTGGAAGAACATAACCACCGATTGTTAAAAGTTTTGGACAGATTACAGAAAAGGGGATTGAAACTGTCTGTCGATAAATGCAAATTTTGTCAAACCACCGTGAAATACCTGGGCCATGTTGTTAGTCGAGATGGAATTTCTACTGATCCAGATAAAGTATCAGCTGTACAGAATTGGCCGAGACCAAATACTTTAAAAGACCTTCGATCTTTTTTGGGATTCTGCGGGTACTATCGGAGGTTTGTGCCACAGTATTCTCGAATTGCCCGTCCGTTGACTGACTTAACAAAGGGCTACCCTTCCCACCATCATGGGCGAATGAAGCCTCTTGAGAGAAAATTTAAAGACTATTATAAGCCCCAAGAGGTTTTCGGTAATCGATGGACGCCGGCTTGTGACGAGGCCTTTGACCAATTGAAATATCTCCTAACGCATTCTCCTGTTCTAGCATATGCTAATCCGGAACTTCCCTATGAGCTACATATCGATGCCTCATTTGATGGGATAGGGGGAGTATTATACCAACCACAAGAAGATGTGTTAAAACCCATAGCCTATATCAGCAGGGGCCTATCCACAAGTGAAAAGAACTATCCTGTCCACAAGTTAGAGTATTTAGCACTTAAGTGGGCGGTGGTGGATAAGTTCCACGATTATCTATATGGTGTGCACTTCACCGTGATCACAGACAATAACCCTTTGACCTACATTAATACTACTGCCAAATTGGATGCCACTGGACATAGATGGTTAGCCGCTCTGTCCAATTACCTGTTTTCTTTAAAATACAAACCTGGAAAGCAGAATATAGAGGCTGACGCCCTATCCAGATTACCCCATCCTCCTTGTGTAAGTTCAAATGATGAATGGGTGGAAATACCAGCTCCCGCACTACAAGGGTTGTGCCATCAAATAAAATTGCTACCTAGCAATTCTTCAGGAGCAGTACACTCGGTGGGAGCCACTGATGCCTCTATTCCTTCTATGTATTGTTGGATTAATACTCCTGAGTTGGAAGACCTACCTATCATCTCTAACGAGCAAATGAGAGAAGACCAATCCCAGGACCCTGATATTGCTATTGTGCTGGAACATTTAAGGGAATCTGAAAGAACTCTGGGGTGTAATCTTTCTTTTAAGAGCAAAGCTTTGTTACGACAGAAAAGACGATTAGTATTCAAGCAAGGACTCCTTTACAGAAAAATTATTACCAAAGAGGGGCATGAAAAGTATCAGCTGGTTCTTCCAACTATCCATATTCCTATGATCTTATATTCCTTGCATGACAAACATGGACATTTGGGGGTGGATAAAACCTTACATCTTACCCAAGAGAGAGTATACTGGCCGTACATGAGTAAAGATATTGACTATTATTGTAAAACCTGTAAAAATTGTATTCTTCGGAAGAAGTTACCAACCCCCACCGCTAATATGGTCAATTTAAATAGTTCTGGACCTATGGAATTAATCTGCATTGATTTTTTATCGTTAGAAGGGCCCAATGGGAGGGAAAGTAATATTCTTGTGATCACTGATCATTTTACCCGTTACGCCCAAGCATATGTCACTCGAGACCAAAAAGCATTGACAGTAGCCAAGACCCTTTGGGATCATTTCTTTGTACATTATGGACTTCCCGCCCGCATCCATACAGATCAGGGAAGAGACTTTGAAAGCAAGTTAATTAAAGAGCTGTGTATTTGCTGCGGAATAAAAAAATCACGAACCTCACCATATCATCCCCAAGGGGATCCGCAACCAGAGAGGTTCAATAGAACCCTTCTTGATATGTTAGGAACTTTAGATCCAAAGCAGAAGCTACAATGGAAACGTTTCATTAATCAACTTGTGCATGCCTACAACTGTACCCGAAATGAATCCACTGGGTACTCTCCTTATTCACTTATGTTTGGACGAGAAGCCCGACTACCTATAGACGTTTCTTTGGGCCTTTCTATTTCATCTACCAAGCAGTCTACTTATAATACTTATGTCAACAATTTGAGAAAAGAATTAAAAGCTGCTCATGAAATTGCTAAAAGAGCATCTGAAAAGCATGGTGAAAAGAATAAACAGCGGCATGATGCTAAAGTTAAGGAACACTTATTACTTCCTGGGGATCGAGTTCTATTAAGACGATTAGGGACTCCTAGAAGACAAAAATTATCTAACCGATGGAAAGAAATCCCTTATCGAGTGATTAAACAATTACCAGATATTCCGGTTTATCAGCTGGTCCCGGAGGATAAAGAGGGGCCTATATTAACGTACCACCGCCAACATTTATTGCCCATAAATCAAGATATTTCTTTCACGATGGAGGATGATATTTTACCTCATAAAGTAGCTGACAAGTTGAGTGCCACCCTCTCTAATTCTACAGAGTATCCAACGTCTGAATGGTCCGAATCCCAGCTGAGAGACAGGGGATTCTTCTATAAAACGAGTCAACCTGTTCCTTGTAGGGAGCTATATGACACCAGAGACACTCCTTCTCAACAATCCAATTCTATAATGGAATTGAGCGAGGACTATCGACACTTGTCCACTGAACCATGGAATATAAATTAATCCCCTGATCCTTCACGGGAGGATACCTCACACTATCTTAGCCATGAGGATGAACTACCTATTTCATCAAGTAATATAGCAAGGGATGAAAACCCCAGACCTCAAAGGGAACGTAAACCCCCTATGATACTTACTTATGATCAGCTTGGGCATTCATGTAGTGAACCTAGAGTAGTTTATCCTAGCGTTGTACATACATGGCCTTACTTTGGGTATTTGGGAAGTCAAACCCTCCCTATGTTTTAGTAAAATGGTGCTCTGAATTTAGAGTTGATAAAATATTCTGATCACCAGGGGGAGAAATGTAGCCTTTTTCATATTAATATCTCTCCAATGTGTAAAACCAGGGATAATGGCATGTATATGTATATATATAGTACCTAATGTATAGCCCTACATGTATGTAAATATTTATATATGTATATATCTGCTGATAAGAAGGTATAGTATTATTCCATATATTAATCTCAATATATGTGCACAGTCATGAGGTAAATAGAATTCAGCATTGAGTATGGTAGGGGAATTGTGCCTAATATTTGCTGGATAATGGGTATTTCAATATTATGGAATGACCTTTTTCCTCCTTTATTGTATATATGTGGATATTTGGTAGTACTTTATTCAGGGCCTGACTGGACACTTTATAAAATAACTTTTACCCTGATACTGCCACAGCCCTCAATAGGGCACGAGGAACTAATGATAATAGCTCGTGCTGTAGGCGGGAAAAGATAGTACTCACGAGGACGATAGGGCTCTCGTGGCCCCTGGGGCTCCAGTATAAAAAGGGGAGCTGTAGCGCTGAACGGGACTACTGTGTGCGCCTCTGAGGGAGTAACTCATTTCTCTCCCTGCCCGCCTCAAAGAGCTGTGCTGTAAGCATTGGCGGCGCAGAGGAGATGATTTGAGGTCTCCAGCGAGCGATAGCACACCGAAGACAAGTGGCTCCTACAGCGGCGAGCTGAGGGAGCGAATAGCCGCGAAGAGCCAAGTACCGGGGGAGCTGTTACCAGCAACGCAAGCGGCAGACGGACAGAGCAGCCGAGAGCAGAGAGCCGGGGGAGCTGTTACCGGTGCATTGAGCGGCAGACGTCCGGAGCCACAGTGAGCAGTGAGCCGGGGGAGCTGTTACCGGCGCATCGAGTGGCCGACGTCCGGAGCCACAGTGAGCAGTGAGCCGGGGGAGCTGTTACCGGCGCATCGAGTGGCCGACGTCCGGAGCCACAGTGAGAAGTGAGCCGGGGGAGCTGTTACCGGCGCATCGGGTGACCGACGTCCGGAGCCACAGAGAGCTGAAAGCCTGGGGGAGCGGTTACCAGAGCATCAGTCGGTGATCCATGAAGAAACCGTCACCTGTAATTAGCCACATGCAAGCAGATACTCCTAAGTATCCCTAACACAGATCCACTGCCCACCAATGAGAGGATACGTGGGCGGAGCTACCAGGCCTGAAAAGAGTGAGTGTCAGGAGGCATTCATAGAAGACGTCTGAGGTCTGTAGTTTTATTTTATACTGTACCCTTTTTCAACGTATATACAATTCTATAACGTAACCTGGGTGCAGCCATTCTACAGTATTATTATTAATTGAAAGCCACCACATCATTAAAGCTCAGGAACCATTTGAACTAATTTACTAACTTTAATCTATTAAATGCATGGTTCCAGTTATGCCAGCAATAACCTACTGAACTATTACACTAAAAGCTGAGCTAATTACTAGAGGGCTTATTTACCCGCAGTGGCCTGGTATCAGAGATCTATGATTCTACTTATGAGGAATTAGCCAGTGACAAGCACAGGATCAATAGCTCACTCAGCTTCCATACTTCAGTCTAGACAGAAGGGATACAGTTTATATTATTTGTGGCAGCATTTCAACAGTAGAGAGCTTAACGGATACAAAATAAAGAAAGAGACACTATGTAATTTATATTGAAACCATTTTAACTGAGTTCATAGACAGCCTTGTCCAGCTCAATTATACAGCTACAAAGTTCTACAGGAACGGGCTATTCAGGAGCCTTAGCCCAACTATTCTTTGATTGTTGGAGAACTGTCATTAAATAGTTAATCATCCTACAGTCTACTATAAAATAATTTATAGTATCCCACATTTAATGGTATAATAAGCCATATCATACAGCGTGTCAAGGATCATCAGAACTGTTATTTGCATGGAGACAGATATATACTTGGACATCTTCCAGGTGTTGGACTAATCTTGCATATGAATATAATATGTATATACCTATGAATTTATTTTGAAAAGCATTGTTTTAAGTAAGATATCTATTAGTATAGGGGGAACAGATTAATTGAGGTAGTAGCAGATGTATTACACAATTTAATGTATTTAATTGTATGAATTTGTTAGAATATAGAGAGGAATAGATAGAATATTATCTAGGTAATATATTTATTGGTGCATATAAGTAAAATATACAATGAATATGGTCTAGTGTATTACTTACCTGCCGGATAGATCCAGGAATGCTGGGATGAAGATTCAGAGTTATTCAGGTAAAACTGTAAAGTAAAAGCACCACACATTAGTAAGGGATAGTCAATATATATATATATATATATATGTTTAAAGGGTGTCCCAAGTCAACCCTGAACGTAATTCATAGTTAATGAATAGTTAAAAGACTTGGGTGGAGGCACAAACTTAAGAGTATCCGCTACAGATACTTACAACCCCTGAAACTAGGGTTACACTTGCTAAGGTTTAAAGTGTATTTACAGCCACTCAGGCTGCTGCATTGTGCTAACAACGTATAGAAACTCCAAGCAAAAAAAGCGCTAAGCTTCAAAGTGTGTCAGCTGTCCCAACTCAAATTGCTAAAATGCTTTATCAGTTCATTAATACTCCTCTCCTTATTAAGGACTGCCGCTCTCAAGTTATTGGGTTGTTGGTTTCCAATATATTTATTTGACAAGAAAGAACTAAATTGAAAGCGCTGTCCACAATAAAGGATAGATAAAAAAAAAATTATTTTGTATTGATAACTGTTAATATAAACACTTAAAAAGCTAAAACATAATATGTATATCTACAAATCCTATTTCTTCAGTGATCCTTATCACAGGTACCTTGTGATTGCACTGGTAATGAATACTAGATTGCTGATTAGAACAATATAGCATGCAATAGGTGCTCTAATTAGCTCCACAGTGAACAATTCTTAGTAGCAAATTATATTATTCAGCCTCCTAAATACTTAAGTACACTTATATGGAACACTTATTTTCACAGCCCAAACATATCTAGAGGAAATGCATACAGTTGATAAATGCTTTTTCACCTCCCGCTGGGACAGCGTAGTGATACAATGTGTCCAAAGTGTCTCTGCCTTAGAATCAGGCTGAATATGTAACAAAGAATCAAGTCTCCTATGGAAGCTTTCCAGCTGATTAACTTCTGACAGGCGTCCCCGTCTAAGCATAAAATAATTATGGATGAGATTCTTATGAAATTGTCACGATCCGGGTATCTGGACGCCATTTCTTACCCATCAGATGCCTCCTAAGGCTGGCTCAGCGCTCCAGGACCGGATCCCATCTGTTATCCTAATGTTCACATTCCTGCATCCTCTCCTGTCTCTCTGAGACGCTGTCACAGTAACGCCATATTACATCTGGCATGGCGTCTCCCGCGGCCTCCGCCGCCGTCCCTGAGCTTCTGCATGCAGAGTGTCAGAGTGGCGATTACGTCAGCCGCGGCCTCCGCTGTGTCCGCGTGGTTGGATGTGCACTTGTCAGCCTGGCGTCTCCTGTCTCCAGTGGCCGGCGCCGCCATTACTGTTTTCATTACCACATGGATTACAAACCAAACTTCCCTCCAAGTGTCTGTGTGGGCGCAGCCATCTTGGATTCTGTCAGCTGATCATTTCCTCCAATCTGTTGTCAGTATTGTTAATCTGCATAATTGCCTAGCCAATCCCTTCCTTGCTACAGGTATAAATACACTGTGCCTGAGCAAGGAAGGCGTCAGTG
Organism: Pseudophryne corroboree; assembly: GCF_028390025.1. Taxonomy (NCBI): domain Eukaryota; kingdom Metazoa; phylum Chordata; class Amphibia; order Anura; family Myobatrachidae; genus Pseudophryne; species Pseudophryne corroboree. Next base: position 208,334,422 of record NC_086451.1, read on the forward strand.
CTTTGGTTGTCAAACCTAGTTCCTGTTTGTCTCTCTCCTGTGATTGTCTTCCAGGTTCCAGCTCCTGTCTCAAGACTTCCACCATAGAGACCCGCACCAGCATTCCACCTGCGGTGTAGCCTGACTCTCCGATCCATTTTGGATTCATCTGTTTCCAGTTACAACATTACCTGCTTCCAGCCCAGCTTCCAGCAGAGTACAGCTTCTCTTAAAGGGCCGGTGTCCTTTCTACAGTTTACCACTCTCCACCGGTATTATAATTTCACCGCTCTCAAACTCCTAATTTCAGCTCATATTTCATCGCTCCCAAGTTCATTTATTATTTAACTGGTTCCAGCCAGTATCCACTCCGTGCCAACAACAGTCTGGTTCCAGCCAGTATCCACAGCAGCCGTTTTATCTTCAGCAGCCCAGCTTTTCCTGGAACACCAGCTGGTACAATCCTGGGTTATCTCCATTGCTACAGTCGGGCCTGGTAAGGACTTTCCATCTAGAAGATTATAAGAACTATCTCACACTACCAGTGCCCTGTGGCTCCTGCCACCCTGTAGTTCCCAGGAACTGTATTTATTCTTTGCTGACTTTTATGTTTCTTTTACTGCTACTGTGATGCATGGAGTTTGTCATAAATAAACATCATTGACTTTTATTCAAGTTGTCGTGGTCACGCCTTCGGGCGGTTCTTCTTCATGTTACTTACATGTCCAGGGGTCTGATACAACCTCCCAGGTTCCGGTACATCTCAGCCCCTACAACTGAGGCTGCCTCCCGTCAGCTCAGGCCCTCAGTTGTGACAGTAAGCACTGACCTAATGAATCCAGCCGGAGACCAGGATCAAGCGGCTAGGCCAATGCAAGAACTGGCAGCCCGACTAGAACATCAGGAGGCTGCACAGGGCCACATCATCCGCTGTCTCCAGGATTTCTCTACTCGGCTGGATGGGATTCAGACAACTCTCCGTGGATCAGGCGCATCTGGTGCGTCAACCACAGTGACTCCAGCTATAACCCCACCCACCTTACCCATTTCTGCTCCACGTCTTCATCTTCCAACGCCAGCAAAATTTGACGGATCTCCAAGATTCTGCAGGGGATTTCTCAACCAGTGTGAGATTCAGTTTGAGCTACAACCTGGCAATTTTCCCAGTGACCGTACAAAAATTGCCTACATTATTTCTCTTCTCAGTGGGTCAGCCCTTGATTGGGCATCACCGTTATGGGAGAGGTCCGACACCCTGCTATCTTCCTACACTGCCTTCATGTCAACATTCAGGCGCATCTTCGACGAGCCAGGCCGGGTAACCTCAGCTTCATCCGAGATTCTCCGTTTACGCCAGGGGTCACGTACTGTAGGACAATATCTGATACAGTTCCAGATCCTGGCATCCGAACTGGCATGGAACGACGAGGCCCTGTATGCTGCATTCTGGCATGGCTTATCTGAGCGTATTAAAGATGAGTTAGCTACCAGAGACTTACCCTCTAAGTTAGATGAGCTAATCTCACTCTGCACGAAAGTTGATTTACGTTTCAGAGAGAGAGCAACTGAGCGTGGAAGATCATCTGCTCCAAAATCTTCTGCTCCTCCTCCTCGCCAACTGTCACCAACTAAAGATGAGCCCATGCAAATTGGCCATTCCCGTTTAACTCCTGCTGAGCGCCGAAGACGTCTCTCCGAGTCTCTCTGTCTTTATTGTGCAGCTCCGTCTCACACCATTAATGCCTGTCCCAAACGTCCGGGAAACTCCAAATCCTAGCTCGCCAAGGAGAGGGCCGGCTAGGAGTAATGATCTCTTCTCCATCTCTTCAAGATTGTAATCTCCCAGTCTCGCTTCAAGTTGCTCAACGTTATCGGAACGTCATTGCCCTCATTGATTCCGGAGCAGCTGGGAACTTTATTACCGAAGCCTATGTTAAACGGTGGTCCCTACCCACCGAGAGACTTCCTTCGTCCATTTCTTTAACTGCCGTGGATGGCAGCAAAATTTTTGATGCAGTTATTTCTTTAAGGACTCTACCAGTTCGTCTGAGAGTGGGAGTTCTTCATTCCGAACTTATTTCTTTTTTAGTGATTCCAAGAGCCACACATCCTGTGGTCCTGGGCCTTCCATGGCTCCGTCTTCACAATCCTACAATTGATTGGACGACTACGCAAATCCTGGCATGGGGTTCCTCCTGTGCTGAGACATGTTTGTTTAAAGTATTGCCTGTCTGTTCTTCCTCCCCCAGGTCGTCTGATGTTCCACCTCCTCCATATCAAGATTTCACGGATGTGTTCAGTAAAGCTTCTGCTGATATCCTTCCTCCTCATAGAGAATGGGACTGCCCGATTGATCTCGTTCCAGGGAAGGTTCCACCTCGAGGCCGAACTTATCCGTTGTCTCTGCCTGAGACGCATTCTATGGAGGAATACATTAAAGAGAACCTAGCAAAGGGGTTCATTCGACCTTCTTCTTCTCCAGCCGGCGCAGGCTTCTTTTTTGTAAAAAAGAAAGATGGTGGTCTGCGGCCGTGCATCGACTACAGAGGTTTGAACGACATTACCATCAAGAACCGTTATCCTTTACCCCTGATTACTGAGCTCTTTGACAGAGTTAGCGGAGCTACCATCTTTACAAAGCTGGACTTGAGAGGTGCATACAATCTCATCCGGATCCGTGAGGGTGACGAGTGGAAGACCGCCTTTAACACCCGTGACGGACATTATGAGTACCTCGTCATGCCCTTCGGATTGAGCAATGCTCCAGCTGTCTTCCAGCATTTTGTCAATGAGATCTTCAGAGACATTCTATACCGTCATGTCGTGGTCTATCTAGACGATATCCTCATTTTTGCCAACGATTTAGAGGAACATCGTTTTTGGGTTAAAGAGGTTCTGTCCCGTCTCCGTGTCAATCATCTCTATTGCAAATTAGAGAAATGCGTCTTTGAAGTCAAGTCCATTCCGTTTCTAGGGTACATTGTGTCCGGTTCCGGACTAGAGATGGATCCTGAGAAACTACAAGCAATCCAAAATTGGCCGATACCCTTAACCCTCAAAGGGGTCCAGAGGTTCTTGGGGTTCGCCAACTATTACCGAAAGTTTATACGAGACTTTTCCACCATTGTGGCGCCTATTACTGCTTTCACTAAGAAGGGTGCTAACCCGTCCAAGTGGTCTGAAGAAGCCATGCAAGCATTTCATCTTTTAAAACAAAGGTTCATCTCTGCGCCTGTTCTGAAACAGCCTGACATCGACTCTCCTTTCATCTTAGAGGTGGATGCCTCCTCCGTTGGAGTAGGAGCGGTGTTATCTCAGAGGGCTAAAGATGGCCATTTACACCCTTGCAGTTTCTTCTCCCGGAAGTTCTCCCCAGCTGAGCGCAACTATGCCATTGGCGACCAGGAGTTGCTAGCCATCAAGCTCGCTCTAGAAGAGTGGAGGTATCTGTTGGAGGGAGCTTCTCATTCAATCACCATACTTACAGACCACAAGAACCTTTTATATCTGAAAGGCGCACAATGTCTCAACCCTCGTCAGGCCAGATGGGCACTTTTCTTTTCCAGGTTCGACTTTAAACTCCAGTTCTGTCCGGGCTCTCAGAATCGCAAGGCCGATGCCCTTTCCCGCTCATGGGAGCAAGAAAATGAGTCAGAGTCTTCAGACAAGCATCCTATTATAAATCCGTTGGCATTCTCCATGGTAGGGATGGACTCTACGCCCCCATCAGGGAAAAGTTTTGTGAAACCGATGCTAAGGAAGAAGCTCATGCATTGGGCCCATGCTTCCCGTTTTGCCGGACATACAGGTATCCAAAAAACCCTGGAGTTTATCTCTAGGTCCTATTGGTGGCCAACTCTGAAAAAGGACGTCTTGGAGTTTATTGCATCTTGCCCAAAGTGTGCTCAACATAAGGTATCCCGCCAGTCGCCTGCGGGGCAACTGGTTCCACTATCTGTTCCCCGTCGACCTTGGACCCATTTGTCGATGGATTTTATTACAGATTTACCCATGTGCAACAAGTTCAATACCATCTGGGTGGTAGTTGACCGGTTCACCAAGATGGCACACTTCATTCCTCTCACCGGTCTTCCGTCAGCTTCCAAGTTGGCTCAAGTATTCATACAAGAGATCTTCCGACTCCACGGTCTTCCTGAAGAAATTATTTCAGATCGAGGAGTTCAATTCACAGCCAAATTCTGGCGAAGTTTATGTCAAGTCCTCCAAGTCAAGCTAAAGTTTTCCACGGCTTACCATCCTCAGACCAAAGGTCAAACCGAGAGGGTGAATCAGGACTTGGAGGCCTTCCTCCGCATCTATGTGTCCTCCTCTCAAGATGACTGGGTTCAATTACTTCCCTGGGCCGAGTTCTGTCATAACAACCAGTATCATTCTTCCTCTGCTTCAACACCATTCTTCACTAACTTTGGATTCCACCCTAAAGTCCCTGAGTTCCAACCGCTTCCAGCAACTTCTGTTCCCGCAGTGGATATCACCTTGCATCAGTTTGCCAATATCTGGAAGAGCGTACGATCAGCTCTGCTCAAGGCATCGTTCAGGTACAAGAAGTTTGCGGATAAGAAGCGTCGAGCAGTTCCTGCTCTCAAGGTGGGTGATCGGGTATGGTTGTCCACGAAGAATTTGAGGTTAAGAGTTCCCAGTATGAAGTTTGCACCTCGCTATATCGGTCCTTTCAAGATTGAACAAGTCGTCAATCCTGTTGCTTACAGACTCCAGTTGCCGCCCTTCTTAAAAATACCCAGGACATTCCATGTTTCCCTGTTGAAACCGCTGATCTTGAATCGGTTTCATTCCTCACTTCCTCCAACTCCGAAAGTCCAAACTCAACGAGGCGTTGAGTATGAAGTGGCCAAGATCCTGGACTCACGTCACCGTTACGGTCAACTACAATATCTTATTGACTGGAAGGGTTATGGCCCTGAGGAACGTTCATGGACCAATGCTTCTGATGTCCATGCTCCTGCCTTGGTCCGGAGATTCCATTCCAAGTTTCCTCAAAAGCCAAAGAAGTGTCCTGGGGCCACTCCTAAAGGGGGGGGTGCTGTCACGATCCGGGTATCTGGACGCCATTTCTTACCCATCAGATGCCTCCTAAGGCTGGCTCAGCGCTCCAGGACCGGATCCCATCTGTTATCCTAATGTTCACATTCCTGCATCCTCTCCTGTCTCTCTGAGACGCTGTCACAGTAACGCCATATTACATCTGGCATGGCGTCTCCTGCGGCCTCCGCCGCCGTCCCTGAGCTTCTGCATGCAGAGTGTCAGAGTGGCGATTACGTCAGCCGCGGCCTCCGCTGTGTCCGCGTGGTTGGATGTGCACTTGTCAGCCTGGCGTCTCCTGTCTCCAGTGGCCGGCGCCGCCATTACTGTTTTCATTACCACATGGATTACAAACCAAACTTCCCTCCAAGTGTCTGCGTGGGCGCAGCCATCTTGGATTCTGTCAGCTGATCATTTCCTCCAATCTGTTGTCAGTATTGTTAATCTGCATAATTGCCTAGCCAATCCCTTCCTTGCTGCAGGTATAAATACACTGTGCCTGAGCAAGGAAGGCGTCAGTGCTTTGGTTGTCAAACCTAGTTCCTGTTTGTCTCTCTCCTGTGATTGTCTTCCAGGTTCCAGCTCCTGTCTCAAGACTTCCACCATAGAGACCCGCACCAGCATTCCACCTGCGGTGTAGCCTGACTCTCCGATCCATTTTGGATTCATCTGTTTCCAGTTACAACATTACCTGCTTCCAGCCCAGCTTCCAGCAGAGTACAGCTTCTGTTAAAGGGCCGGTGTCCTTTCTACAGTTTACCACTCTCCACCGGTATTATAATTTCACCGCTCTCAAACTCCTAATTTCAGCTCATATTTCATCGCTCCCAAGTTCATTTATTATTTAACTGGTTCCAGCCAGTATCCACTCCGTGCCAACAACAGTCTGGTTCCAGCCAGTATCCACAGCAGCCGTTTTATCTTCAGCAGCCCAGCTTTTCCTGGAACACCAGCTGGTACAATCCTGGGTTATCTCCATTGCTACAGTCGGGCCTGGTAAGGACTTTCCATCTAGAAGATTATAAGAACTATCTCACACTACCAGTGCCCTGTGGCTCCTGCCACCCTGTAGTTCCCAGGAACTGTATTTATTCTTTGCTGACTTTTATGTTTCTTTTACTGCTACTGTGATGCATGGAGTTTGTCATAAATAAACATCATTGACTTTTATTCAAGTTGTCGTGGTCACGCCTTCGGGCGGTTCTTCTTCATGTTACTTACATGTCCAGGGGTCTGATACAACCTCCCAGGTTCCGGTACATCTCAGCCCCTACAACTGAGGCTGCCTCCCGTCAGCTCAGGCCCTCAGTTGTGACAGAAATAAACTGATTGCACAGTAACTTGAATGTCCACTGCAGGTGAACTGTAGAGATAGCTTATCTCACCGGTTTGTGCAGCTACCACATCTCCCGCCGGGCTCCGTCTCTGCCGCACCTAGCGCTCAGCGGCTCTATCACTGACATCAGCGCTGTATTCCTCCCGTTGGTGTGGGTTGGATGCAAGCATGCAAACAGCTTGGAGCGCAGAGATCCTCCGGCCAGTGGTTCAGAACTGCATCGGCTGTTATGCGCTTGGCCCGTAATGGCAGGGCGGCACAAGTTCTCACCGGCGTTAGGAGAAGTGATGTCGGCTTTGTAGAAGCTCAAGTTCATATACAGGGGTAAATGGGAGGTATATAGACAATTTATTTTTTATTTGGGATGGGGATGTTGAGTCCATCACAGGTTTTGTTGAGCACCTTCATTTGAATAATTTTGGTTTAAGATTCACGAGCACTTTTAGTGATAATTATATTAATTTTCTAGATATAGCGGTCAGTATCATAGAAGGTAAGATTCGTACATCAACCTACACCAAAAGTGTGGATTGTAATAAATATCTTAATTACCATAGTTGCCATCATAGAAGATGGAAAGAGAACATCCCCAAAGGACAGTTTCTCCGACTTAAGAGAAACTGTTCCCGAAAGGATGTTTTCGAGAAACAATCGGTTATAATGCATAAGGCGTTTGTGGAACAAGGATATCCAGAAGACCTGCTTTGTAAAGCATATAAAGATGTGGAGAAGATAGATAGAGCAGTACTCCTAAAGAGTAAGAGTTCTAAGAAAATGAAAGAGGATGTAGGAACCAGTTCTTTGGCTTTTACAACTCAATTTAATTCGGCTGCACAACAAATCAAAATTATTGTTGAGAAAAACATGCGATTATTAGAATATGATAAATTTTTAGCCCCTTTATTAAATGATAAAAGAAAGGTAGTATTTAGGAAGTCTAGGAACCTAAAACAAAGTTAGCCCCCAGTATGCTGCAGAAGAAGAAAATAGGTGACACTTTGGGCCAAAATAATACACTAAATTGGCTACCACCAAAACCAAAAGGGTTTTTTAAATGTGGAAGAAATGGATGTATCACCTGCCCCTATGCAGAACATAGGAGTATTGTAGTTATATCACATACAGATGGGATTTCCCACCCTTTGGAGGACTTTATGAATTGCCAGTCCTCCTATGTGATTTATGTTCTTACATGTGGCTGTGGAACTCAGTATGTAGGCCGTACTATCCGTAGTTTAAATGTTAGGTTTTTAGAACATAGGAGAGGAATAGTTAATAAATGTAAAAGCCATAGTGTGCCGAGACACATATTGAATTGTGAGAAGGGGGGATTGAAAAATCTAAAAGTAAAAGCAATTGAACAGATCGGGGCGACTATAAGGGGGGGGGGGGGGGGATCGTTACCGTGAACTCTGTAGAAAAGAGGCATTCTGGATTTTTAAGTTGGGGACATTGGTGCCGCAAAGCCTAAATGACTCCATTGAGCTAAATAACATCTAAGGAGACATATAGTCTCCAGCACTAGTTCATGTCCTGGTTGTAGTGTTATTCTTATATTAGTTTCATCCATAGGATTTATTAAAGAATAGAGTGGAGAGAGTATATGAGGTCTTGAATATTATTGACAATTTATCAGAGGGGGAGAAAATTAGTATATAGGGATCTATATGTTAATTTCTACCTGTTTTGGGTGTGCTTTTTCCATTACCATGTTATAAGGTTATTGCTGATTAAACATAATCGGTAAATTAGTTTTTTTAGCATAAATTAAGCAAAGAAATTGAATGAAAGAAAGTAAAATCTAATTTAGTGATGATATCAGGGGTTGTATTTATTGAAACCATTGAATAAATAAAAATACAAATAAATATGAAACCTACATCAATTAATGATTAATTCGAAAGGGAAGGTTTAGTAACAAAATGATGTTTTATGTGTGTCAGCTCTTGAAGAAATAGCCCAATGATAAGAACCTATGCTAGTAACGATAATGTATGTTATATTTTATTTATTAACACTATTTTTATATATAATTTATAATTGAGTATGTATACTGCTAATTACATCCCCTGATGGGGAAAGGGTTAATGCACAGGTGGAAATGATGATTACACCTTGTGAGGATAAAAGCAGTGGATGAGGACAAGGGGAAATTCACTTCTGAGGAAACAGCCACGGGTAACAGGCTGAGAAACATGTTAAAGTTTTTCCCCTGTATATGGACTTGAGCTTCTGCAAAGCCGACATCACTTCTCCTAACGCCGGTGAGAACTTGTGCCACCCTGCCATTACGGGCCAAGCGCATAACAGCCGATGCAGTTCTGAACCACTGGCCGGAGGATCTCTGCGCTCCAAGCTGTTTGCATACTTGCATCCAACCCACACCAACGGGAGGAATACAGCGCTGATGTCAGTGATAGAGCCGCTGAGCGCTATGTGCGGCAGAGACGGAGCCCGGCGGGAGATGTGGTAGCTGCACAAACCGGTGAGATAAGCTATCTCTACAGTTCACCTGCAGTGGACATTCAAGTTACTGTGCAATCAGTTTATTTCATAAGAATCTCATCCATAATTATTTTATGCTTAGACGGGGACGCCTGTCAGAAGCTAATCAGCTGGAAAGCTTCCATAGGAGACTTGATTCTTTGTTACATATTCAGCCTGATTCTAAGGCAGAGACACTTTGGACACATTGTATCACTACGCTGTCCCAGCGGGAGGTGAAACCGCATTTATCAACTGTATGCATTTCCTCTGGATATGTTTGGGCTGTGAAAATAAGTGTTCCATATAAGTGTACTTAAGTATTTAGGAGGCTGAATAATATAATTTGCTGCTAGGAATTGTTCACTGTGGAGCTAATTAGAGCACCTATTGCATGCTATATTGTTCTAATCAGCAATCTAGTATTCATTACCAGTGCAATCACAAGGTACCTGTGATAAGGATCACTGAAGAAATAGGCTTTGTAGATATACATATTATGTTTTAGCTTTTTAAGTGTTTATATTAACAGTTATCAATACAAAATAAATAAAATTTTATCTATCCTTTATTGTGGACAGCGCTTTCAATTTAGTTCTTTCTTGTAACAACGTATAGGCCTGTGTACGCGAATTGTGTAGACCCTACGCCCTTTCGGCGTACATATGCAGAGTACATACACTGTGCGACCTTGTGTACTTAAGGTTTGTAAATAATATAAAGGTGAAAGGTTAATTACTACGGCCGCAGCGGCTCAATATTATAGTGTATCAAGTGTGTTTAAGGTATATGCTTTTTAGTACTGTAAGTAAACCAGCGTTTACACACCCCACCCAAATCTAACTCTCTCTGCACAAGTTATATCTGCCCCCCACCCCCCTTCAGTGCACATGGTTTTTCCCAGCTGCTACCAAAGTTGCTGCTACGATCAGGTTTGAATTAGGCCCAATGGGGGTCATTCCGAGTTGATCGTAGCTGTGCTAAATTTAGCACAGCTATGATCAGGGGGATGCCCAGCACAGGGCTAGTGTGCCCCGAATGTCAGTGAACCCCCCCCCTCCCCTGCAGAAATGCAAAAGCATTGCACAGCGGCGATGCTTTTGCATCTCAGGAGTTACTCCCGGCCAGCGCAGCTCCTGCGGCTGGCCGGGAGAACCTCCTCACTGCCCAGGTCGCAGCGGCTGCGTGTGATGTCACGCAGCCACCGCGGCCCGCCCCCCCCAATGGTCCGGCCACGCCTGCGTTGGCTGGACCTCGTCCCTTAAATGGCGGCTTAACGCCGCCGTCCATCCCCCTCCTGCCCAGCGACCGCCTCTGCCTCAAAGGCGATCGCTAGGCAATGACAGCTGGCATGCACCGGCGCACTGTAGCGCCGGCGTATGAGCAGTTCTGACCAGACTGCTGCGCTGCGATAAACTGCAGCGAACGATCGGGTCGAAATGACCCCCTATATCCGAGAAAAACAACATTAATGTAAGCTTGCATTTGTGTGTATTCAAATATGGGGATGAAACAACCTGGCAGTATCTAAATGTGGAAAATATTATTCCAAGTATATTAAAGGAATAACTCCCCATTATTGTGTATTGTCACATGTGTAGTCACCCAAGTATTAAAAATCACTAATACATCTAATAATATAGAGCTGCTAATAACATCTCAGGAAGTGTCACAGAGAAGAAACATGTTACAATTGTAACCACTGAAGAGGGAATTAGTAACATCTGTGACCATGGCCCTCATTCCGAGTTATTCGCTCGCAAGCTGCTTTTAGCAGCTTTACACACGCTAAGCCGCCGCCTACTGGGAGTGAATCTTAGCATAATAAAATTGCGAACAAAAGATTCTCAAAATTGCGATTACACACCTCCTAGCAGTTTCTGAGTAGCTTCAAACTTACTCGGCATCTGCGATCAGTTCAGTGCTTGTCGTTCCTGGTTTGACGTCACAAACACACCCAGCGTTCGCCCAGACACTCCTCCGTTTCTCCAGCCACTCCCGCGTTTTTCCCAGAAACGGTAGCGTTTTTTCGCACACACCCATAAAACGGCCAGTTTCCGCCCAGAAACACCCACTTCCTGTCAATCACATTACGATCACCAGAACGAAGAAAAAACCGTGAGTAAAATTCCTAACTGCATAGAAAATTTACTTGGCGCAGTCGCACTGCGGACATTGCGCATGCGCATTCGCGACTAATCGCTCCGTTGCGAGAGAAAAATAACGAGCGAACAACTCGGAATGACCCCCATAATGTTACATTTGTAACCTATACTAAATATCACTGCCAAGAACTACTACAGAGAAGGAATAGGATATAATTAGAAACATTATAGGAATACAACCAATAATGGAATAAAGACCGTGCATAAGCATTTTTGTTTTTAAATCACTTCTTTATTTACACAGAATATTTTTTCTTTATATATTTCCATACGTGTTACTCTTTCTATACTTTACTTATTGTGACCCCAATAAAAAATGAGGGGAGCATATAATACCTCATATGTGACAATATCAAAGCAACATACACTGCTCAAAAAAATAAAGGGAACACTAAAATAACACATCCTAGATCTGAATGAATTAAATATTCTTATTAAATACTTTGTTCTTTACATAGTTGAAAGTGCTGACCACAAAATCACACAAAAATTATCAATGGAAATAAAATGTATTAACCCATGGAGGTCTGGATTTGGAGTCACACTTAAAATTAAAGTGGAAAAACACACTACAGGCTGATCCAACTTTGATGTAATGTCCTTAAAACAAGTAAAAATGAGGCTCAGCAGTGTGTGTGGCTTCCACGTGCCTGTATGACCTCCCTACAATGCCTGGGCATGCTCCTGATGAGGTGGCAGATGGTCTCCTGAGGGATCTCCTCCCAGACCTGGACTAAAGCATCCGCCAACAAGATGGATGGAGCAAGACATGATATCCTGGATGTGCTCAATTGGATTCAGGTCTGGGGAATGGGCAGGCCAGTCCATAGCATCAATGCCTTCGTCTTGCAGGAACTGCTGACACACTCCAGCCACATGAGGTCTTGCATTGTCTTGCATTAGGAGAAACCCAGGGCCAAAAGCACCAGCATATGGTCTCACAAGGGGTCTGAGGATCTCATCTCAGTACCTAGTGGCAGTCAGGCTACCTCTGGCGAGCACATGGAGGGCTGTGCGGCCCCCCCAAAGAAATGCCACCCCACCCCACACCATTACTGACCCACTGCCAAACCGGTCACGCTGGAGGATGTTGCAGGCAGCAGAATGTTCTCCTTGGCGTCTACAGACTCTGTCACATGTGCTCAGTGAGAACCTGCTTTCATCTGTAAAGAGCACAGGGTGCCAGTGGCGAATTTGCCAATCTTGGTGTTCTCTGTCAAATGCCAAACGTCCTGCACGGTGTTGGGCTGTAAGCACAGCCCCCACCTGTGGACGACGGGCCCTCATGCCACCCTCATGGAGTCTGTTTCTGATCGTTTGAGTTGACACATGCACATTTGTGGCTTGCTGGAGGTCATTTTGCAGTGCTCCTCCTGTTCCTCCTTGCACAAAGGCAGAGGTAGCGGTCATGCTGCTGGGTTTTTGCCCTCCTACGGCCTTCTCCACGTCTCCTGATGTACTGGCCTGTCTCCTGGTAGCGCCTCCATGCTCTGGACACTACGCTGACAGACACAGCAAACCTTCTTGCCACAGCTCGCATTGATGTGCCATCCTGGATGAGCTGCACTACCTGAGCCACTTGTGTGGGTTGTAGACTCCGTCTCATGATACCACTAGAGTGAAGGCACCGCCAGCTTTCAAAAGTGACCAAAACATCAGCCAGAAAGCATAGGAGCTGAGAAGTGGTCTGTGGTCACCACCTGCAGAACAACTCCTTTATTGGGGGTGTCTTGCTAATTGCCTATAATTTCCACCTGTTGTCTATTCTATTTGCACAACAGCATGTGAAATCGATTGTCAATCAGTGTTGCTTCCTAAGTGGACAGTTTGATTTCACAGAAGTATGATTGACTTGGAGTAAAATTGTGTTTAAGTGTTCCCTTTATTTTTTTGAGCAGTGTATATCACATAGGGGTATTGGAATCTTTTAATTTACATATTGATATTTAATAAAGTATACAATTTGAACACAGAAAACATTTTTTTGGTGGAAAGGGAACGAGTGCTGCTGTAATGAAGCTGATTCCGTTTCTTTAGTTGGTGTAGTACCCAAAGTCAAACTGCAGCAACAAAGGCAACTAAGGTACTAGCATGCATAAAATGGGGAATTGAGACTAAGGATGAAAGTGTGATCCTACCGTTACAGAAATCATAGCACTGGAACATTTGCCACAAACATCGATGTATATTTTATTTTTTATGTTCCATCCCTAGTTGCTGTCACCAACAGACACAGTAGTAGGTTAGTGCAACAGTCTTTCCACATACTGTAGCTGTACCTCCTATCTGGGCTGAGAAATGCAGTAATTTTGCTCCAAGGAAATCTGCCTTCAGAGTCTCCTCTCTGTCAGACAGAATAACCACCTCCAACGGTATAGAATCCAGGAGACCCAGAATCCCACTCCAGTTTGGGCAGGATCTCAGGGACACCCATCTCTCTAGTTCAGTTTGCGGAAGTCCTAACTCTGTCCACACACTGCCTGCTGTCCCGGCTCCCCATCTCAAATCTTTCTCTTCCTTCCCAACTGGCCCCAAACTCCTCCTTTAACGCTTATCCAGTACAGGCACAGACTCTTGACTCTGTTACACTACCACATTTACAGTACTTCATCTGCCCTTCAACTGAACTAGCTTGCACCATCTCCAGCTTTCTATATATCTTTGCCTAAATCAGAGGTTCTAATCCAACACACCTAGACACCTTATCCTTCCCTTCTTTTTGCACATAACTCTGCGGCAGACTCAGTGTTTTTGTAGCCTCTGATAACATATAGAAGATGGGGACAAAGGAGGGGTGTGTTTATCTGTCCCCTGTGGCTGGCTCTGTAGTATGCATGTGTCAGAAGTTGCCTTTCTAAATGTATGCTATGTCTGGATAGCAGATGTTGTATCATTGCCATTCACTTTGTTATACAGGAAGTGCCTCTCCAGCCATTGTTCAATATGACTGTAGCTAGTAAAGACAAAGTTCTTTGGCTCCCCAGAGTTCTGTGATTATTTGCAAACAAGGCTGATTCAGAGATGGATGTAGTATTGATGTTCCTGCTGTTGAGACATTTTTTGCTACTGCACATGTGCAAAAAGTCCTGGAAACCCTTCCTGTGCACGTGCAAACCTAATGTCTGATGGTGCTCACAACTGTGTACAACATCACTAACACTGGAGAAGGGGTTCGCTATCCCAGGGCGATTCAAGATGAAGACTGGGAGGTGGCTAAAAGTGTATGCAAAAGGAGTGAATGTAAGGGGTATTCCCAAAAACATTTACATAGTTCTGCATTGTCCGGACCATGCCCCAAAAACGCCACCACAACACCGTCGACACGCCCCACGACAATCAGGCAGAGGCGATCACACAAGTGAGATGCCTTCGCATTTCACTGTGTGAGCACGTGCAGTGCGGCTGCTGCGCATGTGCACACAGCACAGGGCTTCAGCCTGCGTTCACTGCCGCTGCAGCGACCAGGTCTAAATTAGGCCCTTAATTCACTCTAGTTCTGATCACTTCTGCCCAGTATTCCAGTCCAGAGCCCAGATCAAACTCTGAACCTAACATGGGGCTAATAACTTTAGGGCTGATGTGCATGTCATTTAACAGGATGTTCCAGAGTAAAAAGACTTTCTTGATCTGTTCAGTTGTAATACCATTGGTAAAACTCCCAGTCACCTATAACATTTGTTTAGATGAGACTATTTCTCCCACATTATGTGCTCCTAGATGTGTGCTTCTAATCTTGATGGACAAAGTGATAGCAGTGGAGTCACTAAGGAGGAGCAGATTGTTTTGGGTGAAACCATCGGAGGGGGTGACACCAAAATAACAGAGCTGCTCTGCTATTTTGGTGTCTATTTTGGTGTCATCCCATTGGATTGTGTCATCGAGCAGCGTCTACTCTGTTTTCTTGTGCCAGGACTCAGGAGAGAGGTTGGGCTGCCTAGTGTGATGAGAATGAGCCTAAATTGTCACTCAAGTGGGCGTGTCTTTTTACCATGAGGCCATGTCACCACTCACGAGTGCACACCAGGTATCACCAAAGGTAACGACTCCTCTGAGTGATAGCAGAGTTAAATTTGCTTGACAGCATTGGGCGTCATGGCTCCAGTGATAGAAGCAACCCAGTGGATTTCGGCTATAGTTGCTGTAGTAAAAAAAAAAGATGGTTCTGTATACATATACTGACATGTTTGTTCAGATGCACATACCCTGTGCATCTGAACAAAGCTCTGATGAGACCGTATACCCCCTGAAAACTGTGGAGCTCACTTTCTGGACTCGGGTGTCCCTGATGTTGATGATGACCTGAATGTCATGGAGTTTGATGTTCTCTCATCCCAGCATGTGTCCTTTGGTTCAAATACTTTGTTTCCTTTGAAGAATGTTTCCCTTCTGTACTTTAAGACCCTTGATATATTTGAAAGTTTCCATCATGTCCCCCCTTTCTCTTCTCTGCTCCAAACTATACATGTTAAGATATTTTAGTCTTTCCTGGTAAGCTTTGCACCATTTTAGTTGCCCTTCTTTATACAGTTTCTAATGCAATTATATACTTCTTAAGATATGGCCTCTAGAATTCACACAGTATTCCAGATGAGGCCATACCAATGACTTATATAGTGGCATTATTACTTCTTTCTTTCTATTACTGATTCCTCTCTCTATGCAACCAAGCAATTGACTTGCCTTACTAATTGCATTGTTACATTGCTTATCTGCCTTTAGGTCACCTGGAATAGTGACTCCTAGATCCCTTTCCTCCTCACTAGTTTCCATTATAGGGGTCATTCCGAGTTGATCACTCACTAGCAGTTTTTAGCAGCCGTGCAAACGCTATGCCGCCACCCACTGGGAGTGTATTTTAGCTTATCAGAAGTGCGAACGTTTTTATCACAGCACCTGCAAAAATTATTTGTGTAGTTTCAGAGTAGCTCAAAAACTACTAAGCGCTTGCGATCACTTCAGACTATTCAGTTCCGGATTTGATGTCATACACCCGCCCAGCGTTCGCCCAGCCATGCCTGCGTTTTCCCTGGCACGCCTGCGTTTTTCCGAATACTCCCTGAAAACGGTCAGGTGCCACCCAGAAACACCCACTTCATGTCAATCACTCTGCGGCAACCAGTGCGACTGAAATGCATCGCTAGACCCTGTGCAAAACTAAATAGTTTGTTGTGCCCGTACGTTGCGTGTGCGCATTGCGCCAAATACGCATTCGCAGAACTGCCGTTTTTTAGCCTGATCGCTGCGCTGCGAACAAATGCAGCTAGCGATCAACTCAGAATGACCACCCTAGTGCCATTAATGCTATATTTAGCCTTTGGGTTTTTGAGACCCAAGTGAATGATTTTGCATTTTTTGGCATTAAACTGTAGTTGCCACATTCTTGACCATTCCTCTAGTCTACCTACACCTCTCCTGGTGTGTCTACCCTATTGCATACTTTGATGTCATCTGAAAACAAGTCATACTTTTCCTACAGATCCCTGGGGTACACCACTTGTAACCTTTGCCTCCTCAAACTGCACTCAATTTACTACAACTCTGGTTGCTATCCTGCAACCAAATTCTTATCTATTCAACCATCCTATAATCCAAACCCACATTTTTTTGATTATTTATTTAGTAGTCTGCAATGTGGGACCATGTCAAAAGGGGTGTAGTACGGGTGACCGTCACCTTACCGACGCCGGGATCCCAGCAGCATACCGACGCCGGGATCCCGGCGGGGAGGGGCGAGTGCAGCAAGCCCCTTGCGGGCTCGCTGCGCTCGCCACGCTGCGGGCTCGGTGGCGACCTGCGGTCGCCATGGGTTCTATTCCCACTCTATGGGTGTCGTGGACACCCACGAGTGGAAATAGTCCCTGTTGGTCGGCATGCTGACCATCGGGATAGTGAGCCGTCGGGCTCACGGAGGAGGTCATGTGACTGTCGGTCAGCCGACCGGCGGTCACATGACTACCACCCTGTCAAAAGCCTTACTAAAGTCTAGATAAGCTACATTGACTGTGCCCCCTTCATCTATTATTTTAGTCACCCAGTCAAAACAATCAATAAGATTTGTTTGGCATGATCTTTCCCCAGTAAATAAAACGCTGTTTGGGATCTGCTGGATTTGAGACATTCCACAATTCTTTCTTTCAATAGTGTTTCCATCAATTTCCCTACTACTGATGTAAGGCTCACTGGTTGGTAGTTGATTGTCTCTTTTTTGTTCAGTGAGAATACTTGCACTATTTTTTTTTTCAGTCTTCTGAAATCATTCCTATAGCTAGCAACTGGTTAAATAATTATATTAATAGTGTTATCAGCACCCCTTTAAACACTTTTATTATGCTTGGATGTACTGTATTTCATCTTGCCTCATTGATTTATCTGGTTGGGGTCGTTTTACCAGTGGTCCGGATCCTGGTGGTCAGCATACCGATGCCGGGATCCTGGGCACCAGAATGCCAGGGGGCCCAGGACTATTCACACTCATGGTTGTCCAAGACACCCATAGAGCGGGAATAGAACCTGTGTGTCTTGGACAACCATGAGTGTGAATAGTCCTGGGCCCCCTGGCATTTTGGCGGTCGGGATCTCGGCATCGGTATGCTGACCACAGGGATCCCGACTGCCAGTAACATGACTACATCCCGATTTATCCACTTTCAGTTTTGCGAGTTCTGTTGGGACCCTCTCCTCTGTAAATTGATAAAGCTAAATATTTATCGTATATACAACCCTTTATGAGGTCTAAGAACACTGTACGCTGTTTACTTAAGAAGTACCGTAAGGGTACGCAAGTTGCGTAACGATCGCTCAGCCGTAGGCGAGACGCTCAAGCGTCACGTTCGCTCACGGCCCAGAGATCACAGACAAGCACTCTGTTGGCTATGACTAACGTAATGATTCGCTATGGCGTAGCGGACGCTCGAGACCACGAGGAGATCACCAGCGGCGCAGACGCTCACAACGCTATACCTTTGTGTCTAAACCTATTATTAATGAAATACACAGAATACCTTAATGTGAATACAGGGTGTAAGTGCAACCTTGTGTAACCTGACTAACTACAAAGCTGCTTGAGCGTCACCGACGCTCAAGTGAACACTTAAAACTATGAGAAAATACACAGATACTGGTTTAGGGTCCAAAGCCTATTATCTGTATTATAACTATTATACTTGCAAAAAGAATCACAGTACAAATGATACACTACAATATAACAGAGACTTCCTAACCAAATAACTATACAAGAAATACAATACAATGCTATGCTGATCTAATACAATACAATACTAGTCAATGGGAGATACGAGAGAAGGAGAAGGGAGAGAGAGAGAGAGAGAGATATAAATATGAGAGAAATGGCTCACAGAAAGACAATGATTACGGAGAGAAACTTACGCACAAGGGTAAACGATCGCATGCGCCTGGACATCCAGCACCCGATTTTCAGCAATGAGAACCGTTGAAGAGTGAGCGCTGGATGTGGTCGGCCTGCCTATTTATGCCCCACACACAATGCAATCTAATGGTCCCTACAATCTGATCGTCCATTGGACACAGGAATTCGGCTTCGCATTATAACAAAAGGTCATAGGTTAATTCATACAGGTGGGCTGTGACGATTTCCAACTGCTCAGGTGGGAGGGAAACTGGGTTTCCCGCCGCATGGGTAATAAAGTGCAAATAAAGTAAATGTTCATAAACTTCTTATGTCCATAACTATTCGCACGAGCGATTGATCTGCTTCAAACCAACACCGGAATATTTCTAATTAAATATTCTTCCGATGGATATTAAACACCACTGTATTACTCCTGTCTGACCCTTCGTATCAAACAAAGAGGGATTCCTCTGTTCATAAACATTCTATATTAACCAAACTTTCAGAATCTATCAAAGGGACCATGATCTACAAAATACATTATTACTGAAAATATGTAACGATTGAGTCGCACGCTACAACCACATAAACTCTACCGTAAATACGCATACCATGCGCCTGCGGGTGCCCGCGACTGTGAGTATGCGCACGTACGGGAGAGCGTACGCATGCGCAGCACGGACCTGTGTGAGGTGGAAATATGGAAGTGTGCATAGAGATATTTTTCTGACTTTGACAGTCCACCCTTTGGCAGTCAATAATAACTGCCACCTCCTGAAAACATTTCAAAAGGAGAAAAATATATGTCAGGGGTTAATTCATTTCCATGGTTGGGTGAGGGAGGAGAGAGGAGTAGGTGTGAAGAGGGTATGACCTAGTGTGATAGCAGAAGCATGTGTGTATGAGTCCATGTTTGGGGGGGTCATGTATCATCGTGCCGTACGTGTTGTAAATCAAGCTTCGAGGTATTGCGAAGTATACATTTGAATTCCTTCTTATCCTGTGGTACAGGTCTGTGGATGGGCTGTCAAACTTTACCGAGCTCTTTTCGGATTTTGAACAAAATGGGGAGCACATTTTAGTTGATGATACATGAATGGGGGGATATGTGATTGCTGATATCTGTGCCTGCATTCCCTTTACTATGTGTGTTATTACCTGAGGGTTGTAGAGATGAAGATAAAGAACACTTATGGGGAATGCAATGATATTCTATGTCAGGTAAATGTACATCTGTCGTTGAAGTTTTGTTCGGTATCTGTTGAGAGTCGTCTTCTTTGCGCTGTATTGCTCCTTGGGCATGAGCAAATAGCTTTGTCAGTGCCATCAGATTTACAAAAAAAAAATGTTGGGCTAGCGTGAGTTTAAAAATACTAGGGAAACTGGGGATCCATGGCAAAGTTCATCAAATGTCCATTTCTCAAGTGGTCAAAACTTCATCTTTGGTGCTTGTCTGTTGTCTGTATAGCGTCTCGTCAACTTCCTCGTCCAAGGGGGTCTTTGTATCTTGGAGAAAAGCAGAAAAACAGGTGAAAGAAACGGACCGTATAATCGCATTTTTCATCACATCCTGGTTTCTATCATTGGGTCATAAATCAAATCCAGGTTAATTACAGTTTCCTCACTCCTCAAGCTCATCACTTTTGTACTTTGTTTGCACCTCATTAAAGCCTGCCCGCATCTAAATATCAATCCAATAGATATAACAACACCTAAGATACATAGGAGGAACTTTCCAACATCCATTATGACTCCTTGAGCCCAGTCTCCTAAACCGGAGAACCAATTTCGCGGGTTCAACCATGACACCCAACCAGTCAGCTCATTACCTACAGCAGCAAGGGTGAGATTGTGTTTTCGACGAAATTCCCACTTCAATTGGAGAATATCGTCCATCTTTTGGTCTATGACCTCTACCGGATCCTCGGTGCTATTGGTGATATACGTGCAACACTTTATGCCGTACTGTGTTGCCAATGTAACACAATATCCGCCTGTTACTGCTGTAAGATAATTAAGAACCATCCTATGCTGAACTAGTTCTGTTTTATAAGCTTGAAGTTCTCTTCCAGTGTATCTGAATGTGTCATCATACATTTCAGTGATATTATCTAACAAATTGGCGAGTGCGGAAATGTATCTATAATTCATCACTCCTCGAGCGGTGCGAGTGAAATCTAACGCTACCAGAACCTGAATCCCGGTGGATTCATGGATAAGATCAGAGGCCGGGTGCTCTAACCTTTCTGACAGTTGTCTTTTAACTCGGTGCTCGTAATGAGTGTGAGTATAAGGAGCTTGGGCACCACGGTGTATGTCCTTCATTTTGTCATGTGTAACAGTCATCACTTCAGGCAATACTTTTCCAATATAACACAATCCTTCAGAGTTTGGGGCAAGCCACTTGTACGCCTTTCTCCCGCATATGAAATATGCATCATCGGGGAGAACATATGGGACAGAGAAGGACATTACCATATTACACACCTTCCAGGTGAATTCTCCTGACCCTAATTCTTCCATCTGCTTAATGCACGTATCGGTTTGTACGATATGTGCACAGTATCCTGGTGATACTTCTCCAACTCTAGTAATCCTATTTCCTAAGGTATATCGATACCGGAAAGATTTTCCTCTACTGGCTATGTGGCGTACAAGCTCTGTATCTGTAGGCATTCTATCTGCTCTGTGTGAAAAGGTCATGGTAAGGTTGCTCCATGACACTTCCCAATTTCCCGGCTTACGGGGATTGGAGATATTAAAACATAAGAGGGACCTATCCACATGGTATTGGTGGAGCTTCAAACTAGGAGGGCTGGAGATGTTAAACCTCCGGTCCACCGGTCTCCCACCACTTAGCTCAAGTACCTCCCCTAACGTTAAAGGAAATGGCACTAGCCCTGATTTGCTATGACCTTGAGGTACTTGAGAGCATACCCAACAATCTGTTTGGTTTAATACGTTACCCACTAAGGAGTGATAGTCACTCAATGGATGCCGGTCCATATGGATATTAAAACTGGATTGGCATTTCTTTATGCACCCATCCTCAATCAAATTGTCACAGAGCCTACAGATACAGTTTTCTTCAGCTAACAATCCATCACAATTTCTTCTATCGGATCGTTTTCTGATACTCGCCTTTGCTTGTTGGCTTGGTTGATCTTGGAAAACTGCGCCTCCATCATCATAATCGGAACCCATTCCAGAACCTCTCTCGACCTCTATGGTACTCTCGCCGGAACAGACTGCTCTGGTCAACATCATGGTTAACATCAAAATCCGGATCACAGTCTCTTGGGGCAAGTCCATCTTTGAGGAGGAAATAGAGAAGAATGAGAAGGGGGAAAAAGAATTTTTTTTTTTTTTTTAAGGGAGAGGGGGATGGGAAGTGGAGAAAACAATAAAAGGGAGAAGGGGGTCAACAACTGCTTTCGGTCTTCAAGGCTCAGGTGCCGCCTCAGTCCTCCTGGAACAGACACTCCAGTGATACAACCTCTACCGTCTGTTCCTTATCACGGGACTTCTCTGGATCAGCAACCTTTTTGCAGTGGGATGAATGGACCCAAGTCTCTCTCTCAGCAACCTTCAATGCTGTGGTGCTAGTCAATAAGACCTGGTATGGTCCTTCCCATCTATCAATAAGACAACCTGAGCGTAGAAAATTTCGTATCATTACATAATCCCCAGGTTCAATGTCATGACAATTACTATCTGGTAAATCAGGAATCACCAACTTCAGATTATCATTTTGATTCCTCAACTGTTTACTCATGTTAATCAAGTACTTTACAGTTACTTCATTGTTACATTTCAAATCATCCTGAGGGTTAATCATGACATGCGGTTGTCGACCAAACAAGATTTCAAAAGGGGACAGATTAAGAGGGGACCTGGGAGTGGTTCTGATACTGTACAATACAATGGGTAAAGCTTCTGGCCATGTCAATCCTGTCTCTGCCATCACTTTACTCAATTTATTTTTAATAGTGCTGTTCACTCTTTCGACCTTCGCACTCGCCTGTGGACGGTACGGAGTGTGCAGCTTGCTATCAATACCCATTAATTTACACATTCCTTGAAAGACATCACCTGTAAAATGGGTACCCCTATCACTTTCAATGATTCTAGGGATACCATATCTACATACAAATTCCTGCACAATTTTCTTAGCTGTAAACATAGCGGTATTTGTAGCTGCTGGAAATGCTTCGACCCAATTCGAGAAAACATCTATACAAACAAGTACATATTTCAAATTTCGACATGGGGGTAATTGAATGAAGTCAATTTGTATTACCTGGAAAGGGCCGCCGGCAGGTGGGATATGGGATGGTTCTGTAGGTATTGCTTTTCCAATATTCTTTCTCAGACAGGTAAGGCATGACATTGCTCTTTTACCCGCATGAGAGGAGAATCCTGGGGCGCACCAGTATGCTCTTACCAATTTGCACATCCCCTCCTTGCCTAGATGAGTCAGCCCGTGAGCTGCTTCAGCCAGACATGGAAGGTATGCCCTGGGGGCCACTGGTTTACCATGTCCATCCGTCCAGAGCCCTGAGGACTCCTGGCCATATCCCTTTGCCTTCCAGACTGCCTTTTCCTGTGTGGAACACAAATTCTGCATCTCACACAACTTCTGTGTGTTGATGGTATTAAATACCATCAGTTGTGTGGTGTCTGTCTGTATGGGGGTAGCAGCTGCTAACTTAGCAGCTTCGTCTGCTCGGCTGTTACCAAGTGATACCGGGTCTTGGCTATATGTATGTGCTTTACATTTGATAACAGCCACTCTGTCGGGTTCCTGTATCGCTGTTAGAAGCCTTTTTATGTGAGTTGCATGCGCTACCGGTGTACCAGCGGCCGTCATGAAGTTTCTGAGACGCCATAGGGCTCCGAAATCATGGACTACCCCGAATGCGTATCTAGAATCGGTGTAGATATTGGCTGACTTACCCTTAGCCAATTCACATGCTCTGGTTAGGGCGACCAGTTCAGCAACCTGGGCTGAGTGAGGTGGGCCTAGCGGTTCCGCTTCTATGGTGTCTTGGTCATCTACGACTGCGTATCCAGTACACAAGTCTCCCGAGTCTGACTGTCTGTGACAACTACCGTCCGTGTAGAACGTGAGTTCTGCATCTTCCAGTGGGTTGTCACTGATGTCAGGCCTTGCGGTAAAATTTTGGGTCAAATATTCCATACAATCATGTGTATCTTCCTTTGTATTGAATCCTCCTTCCCCAGCACTCTCACCTTCCACCCTTTGTGCCTGACCAGGCACACCTGGGAGATATGTTGCAGGATTTAATGCACTGCATCTCCTTATGGTGATGTTTACGGGGGCCATTAGTGCCAATTCCCATCTTGTAAACCTCGCTGATGAGACGTGTCTGGTTTGGGCAGAATTCAATAAGGCTGATACTGCATGTGGCGTATGGATTGTGAGGTTGTGGCCTAGCACGACGTCTTCGCTTTTTGTCACTAGCAATGCTATCGCAGCAACGCTTCGCAAGCATGTGGGGAGGGATCGCGCTACCGTGTCTAGCTGAGCGCTGTAGTATGCAACTGGCCTGCTGGCATCACCGTGTTTTTGGGTTAGTACACCTGCTGCGCAACCAGCACTTTCTGTTCCGTATAGTTCAAAGGGTTTCCCATAGTCTGGCATACCTAGTGCTGGCGCCTGCGTTAGGCACTGTTTGAGTCTCTCAAATGCTGTTTCGGATTCGTCTGTATGCGAGATCCTATCAGGTTTGTTTGAGGAGACCATTTCCTGCAAAGGTAACGCCAATATGGAAAACCCTGGGATCCAATTACGGCAATACCCACACATTCCTAAAAACGTCCTGATCTGTTGCTGGGTTTGTGGCAGTGTCATGTCTCTAATTGCTTGGATTCTATCAGCGGTCA
Source organism: Pseudophryne corroboree (assembly GCF_028390025.1). NCBI lineage: Eukaryota > Metazoa > Chordata > Amphibia > Anura > Myobatrachidae > Pseudophryne > Pseudophryne corroboree. Next base: position 208,358,723 of record NC_086451.1, read on the forward strand.
GGTGTCTCAGTCCTTGTGTTAGACAGTGTCCCAAATATTTTACCTTAGTTTGGCATAATTGCAACTTGTCTTTGGACACCTTGTGTCCGGTGTCTGAAAGATGAAACAGGAGCTGTTTCGTATCCTTCAGAGATGCTTCCAGTGAATCTGAACACAGTAATAAATCGTCCACATACTGTATCAATACTGATCCACTGTCTGGTTGGAAAGACTGTAAACAATCATGCAAAGCCTGAGAAAATATACTTGGACTATCTATGAAACCTTGGGGCAACCGAGTCCATGTGTATTGGACTCCTCTGTATGTGAATGCAAACAAATATTGGCTGTCAGGGTGCAGAGGTACCGAAAAGAAAGCGGAGCAGAGGTCAATAACAGTGAAAAATTTGGCAGTGGGAGGGATTTGCATTAGGATGACAGCTGGATTTGGCACTACGGGGAACTGACTCTCAACTATTTTGTTAATCCCCCTTAGATCCTGCACTAGCCTGTAACCCCTCCCCCCACTCTTCTTAACAGGGAAGATGGGACTATTGGCAGTGCTGGACGTTCTTACTAGAATGCCCTGTTGTAGCAAGCGCTCTATTACTGGGTAAACTCCTAACTCCACCTCTGGCTTCAGAGGATATTGTGGGATTTTTGGAGCTATCCTACCATTTTTTACTTGTACCACTACTGGAGCTACGTTTGCCATTAATCCAGTGTCCTGTCCGTCTTTTGTCCAAAGTGACTCTGGTATCTGAGATGTCATCTCTTCTATTTGGGATGGATTCCTATTTGTCATAATGGTATGTGACATTAATTTTGATGGGGAGTCTAACATGTCTCGCACTTCCTGAGCGTGTTTCTCAGGTATGTCCAAGAATACACCTTCAGGAGTACAATAAATGACGCACCCCATTTTACACAGTAAGTCTCTTCCCAGGAGATTGGTTGGTGCCGATGCAGCCAGCAAAAAGGAATGCTTGGTATGCAAAGGCCCTATTGTAATCTCGGCTGGTTTGCTAACAGGGTAGTGCTGGACTACTCCTGTTACTCCCATGGCTGGAATTGTCCTACCAGTGGTTCTCATGCCCACTGTCGAATTTATCACTGACTTGGCCGCCCCTGTGTCTACAAGAAAGTTTAAAGTTTTACCAGCTACATTGATTGCGACCTCGGGTTCACTTTCAAGGTTGGCAATTAATTTTACTGGCTGCAGATTACAGGTATGGCCACACCCCTATTGGGTATGGTGACCTCCCTGAATCCTGCTGGCAGCAACTACTTGTGAGGGAGATAGTTGGGAACTACCAGAGGCATGCCAGTCTCTGTTTGGGGGATATCTTTTTGTTTCCCCTGTATGTGGCTCATAACTCCGTTTCTGCGGACCTTGCTCCCAATGTCGTGTGTCGTGTCGTTGTCTAGGGGTTTGGTATGAGTTTCGTGGATTCTTTACTCTACAATCTCGTGCCATGTGTCCCTGTTTGTGACAAGAATAACAAGTAACCATACTTGACTTACCCACAGGATTTGGTGATACAAACAAAGGCTGCCTTGTGGTCAGAGCCTGTATACTTACTGACATTAATTTGTCACCTTGTTGTTCCCTGTGTCTGGTGATGTTTCTGTCGTGATCAATAGCAGCCTCTCTCAAAGTAGCCACAGACAGACCTCGCCAACAAGGTTGCGTGGTCTGTACCCTAGTCTTCAATGACTCTTTTAAACCATCCATCAGTACCGATACTGCTACTTCCCGATGGTTTGTGTCTGTTTTAATGTCCTCTATACCTGTGTATTTTGCCATTTCTAATAATGCTCTGTGAAAATACTCTGCAGCTGTCTCTGACTCCTTCTGTTTAATGGAGAATATCTTATTCCATTTAGCTACTGCTGGGAAATACTCTTTTAGCTGCAAGTTTATTCTTTTCACATTATCTTGGTTGTACACATCTGTAAGAGGTACATCATGATCTAGTCCGCAATCAGCTAAAAATTGAGTTGCGTCGACATTTGAGGGTAAACACGCTCTCAGCAATATCTGCCAGTCTTTGTTGTTGGGCTCTACAGTGTTACCTAAGTCTCTGATGTATTTTTGACTGGCAACTAAGTCTTTTCTAGGGTCAGGAAATTCACACACTATGGTCCTTAATTCCATTCGGGAAAATGGAGTGTACATGGCGATGTTCCTAATGAGAGTGGCTCCTGATGCGTCTGTTTTCCCATTTGGTACTGCTATTACTCTAACAGGTGTGATTCTAACAACCTCATTCTGTGTAGATTCTACAGGCTGTGGTGAAATAGTTTCAGCATAATGCATGGTGCCGTACTTACCAGTTGATACGACCTCACCTATCCCTCCGCTAGGGACCTTTACTAATCTCGTGGGTGGAGCTGTGCCTACTGTGGTCTCTGCTATGGTGGCTGCTAGAGAGAGCGCTGAAATCGTTGCCGATTCGTCCTCTTGATCACACTCCTGAGGAAAGTTCAAAACAGGGTACAACTTGCACGGGTTAATACTTGCATGGGTTAATGAGTTAACATTATCATTAACATTTACACAGTTACTAAGTGATTTTGTGTTACACCTTAGTGCGTCTTTCTCCGTAATCAACTTCTCTCCTGATATATATGGTGGCGGCGGGGCCGTGGCAATTAATTTTCTGTTAGTGCCAGATCCCGCCGCCTGAGCCAAACCTCTCTGTATCTCACCTTCCTGTTGCCACAACTGTAAATAATCATAATGCTGAATTCGTCTCTTTGTTGATTTTATGAGACATATCCTCCTCCTTAAATTTTGTAACACTTCTGAGCTGAAGCTCCCTATTCTTGGGAATTTCTCCCCGTCATGCACAGTCATTCTCTCCCATTCATCACATAAAGTTTCTGTGTGACTTCCATATTTCTCACACATGATATACCTGGCCGACCCAATTGGCCGGACCACTGAATCAACCCGAACCGAGGTTGATCGCCCCCTACCTGAACAAGTGGCCCCCATAGTTCGAAAGTGTTGCTTTATTTAGCCAACCCTTTACGAAAAACCAAATGCCAATAATAGGCTGACGGTGGCGGTTTACCGAGTACCCCACTCACTCGCCCACGCCGACCTATACGACCTGATCACACCGATATGGTGCTGGCGTACTCGACCTAGGGCCCCTGCGACCTGAACCTCTATTTACTGGAACCTGTGAGGGTTATCCGAAGAACACTTACTCTTTCCAGTAACTATTGGTTGCTGGATAGTTCCTGAGTGAGCAGCGAACTTCCCTTAAAATAAAAAAAAATTACACAAATCACGTTAGAGTGTACAGATAGCGTTTGTGACCCCTTTACTCTAATGGTATTAGGTCAGATTACTAACTACTGCACACACTTACGTGCGGTCCAGTCGTTCAGTACACAAACAACTAAGCTTATGTACGGAAAGACCAATGGAATCGAAACTTACGACTGCGAATTCCTTCAGCCAGAGCTTATATGGCCTATATGGGTGTTGCACCAACCCTTTTCGGTGTTGTGCCTGTGAACTGTATAGCGGACTTCCTTGTCGGCTGTACCTGGACCTCCTGGTCTGTTATGACCTCCTGGTCTTGTTACAGTATGACCTCCTGGTCTTGTTACAGTATGACCTCCTGGTCTGCTATACTCTAATGCTCAAAATTGTATTTAACCAGAGATGCCTCCCTAGCCACCGTGCACGTCACTTACACGCATGTACCTCACAAGTACTCGACTTTTCTTGTGGTTCAACCTTTAAAATTGTAAAAACACTCACTCATCACATGTACACTTTTGTTTCTATTTCTATTTCTGCGCAGAAAATTTTCTTCAGCCCAGCTGTGTTACCAATTAGGAGCAGGATCTGTTAATTTAAATTTTTGGATTTCCAAAAATAGACTTGCGTTATTTACCGCCTGTTGCGCTATTTACCGCTGTGCGTTACTTATCACGTTGCGTTAAAAATCAACTTATCATGACTTGAGCTACGTGGGCGTAACCGGACGCTACGTTGCGTAATGAACGCTGCGTGCGTCGGCCTTTGGATTGCGTACGCTAGTCTTTGTTAGAGACACGTGTACGCAAAACAAAGATCCACCGTAACACAATATACTTTTATCAATGTAAACGATCCCTGATCATCTACCGCGTACCCCACTGGCTTTGCCTTATCTCCCAGGCAAACCTGTGTGTTTGTCTACACTTTTAACTATTACCTCTATCCTTAAACTATGAAATAACAGCAAGTCTCTTTTAGCACTTTTCTATCAACTATAAAAACTGGCAGACAGGATGGTGATATACGACAAATGAAATACACAGATGGAAAAGAAGTGCAGATATATATATGTATGCGTGCGTATATACGCAAGACAGAAGAAAAATAAACAGTTTTTAAAAAAAAACACAAGCGTTTTGTTCTTACCTCCGGATTCCTTCAGCACTCGTTATCTAAGCGAAGCAGACGCTTATCCCGTCAGCACTACGAGACAACCTCCCGCCCTTTGCTGAGGGATAATGTCTGCTGATCTACCTAGTGCAGATATGTGAAGGACAGGACGAGCCGCCAATTGATAAAGCTAAATATTTATCGTATATACAACCCTTTATGAGGTCTAAGAACACTGTACGCTGTTTACTTAAGAAGTACCGTAAGGGTACGCAAGTTGCGTAACGATCGCTCAGCCGTAGGCGAGACGCTCAAGCGTCACGTTCGCTCACGGCCCAGAGATCACAGACAAGCACTCTGTTGGCTATGACTAACGTAATGATTCGCTATGGCGTAGCGGACGCTCGAGACCACGAGGAGATCACCAGCGGCGCAGACGCTCACAACGCTATACCTTTGTGTCGAAACCTATTATTAATGAAATACACAGAATACCTTAATGTGAATACAGGGTGTAAGTGCAACCTTGTGTAACCTGACTAACTACAAAGCTGCTTGAGCGTCACCGACGCTCAAGTGAACACTTAAAACTATGAGAAAATACACAGATACTGGTTTAGGGTCCAAAGCCTATTATCTGTATTATAACTATTATACTTGCAAAAAGAATCACAGTACAAATGATACACTACAATATAACAGAGACTTCCTAACCAAATAACTATACAAGAAATACAATACAATGCTATGCTGATCTAATACAATACAATACTAGTCAATGGGAGATACGAGAGAAGGAGAAGGGAGAGAGAGAGAGAGAGAGAGAGATATAAATATGAGAGAAATGGCTCACAGAAAGACAATGATTACGGAGAGAAACTTACGCACAAGGGTAAACGATCGCATGCGCCTGGACATCCAGCACCCGATTTTCAGCAATGAGAACCGTTGAAGAGTGAGCGCTGGATGTGGTCGGCCTGCCTATTTATGCCCCACACACAATGCAATCTAATGGTCCCTACAATCTGATCGTCCATTGGACACAGGAATTCGGCTTCGCATTATAACAAAAGGTCATAGGTTAATTCATACAGGTGGGCTGTGACGATTTCCAACTGCTCAGGTGGGAGGGAAACTGGGTTTCCCGCCGCATGGGTAATAAAGTGCAAATAAAGTAAATGTTCATAAACTTCTTATGTCCATAACTATTCGCACGAGCGATTGATCTGCTTCAAACCAACACCGGAATATTTCTAATTAAATATTCTTCCGATGGATATTAAACACCACTGTATTACTCCTGTCTGACCCTTCGTATCAAACAAAGAGGGATTCCTCTGTTCATAAACATTCTATATTAACCAAACTTTCAGAATCTATCAAAGGGACCATGATCTACAAAATACATTATTACTGAAAATATGTAACGATTGAGTCGCACGCTACAACCACATAAACTCTACCGTAAATACGCATACCATGCGCCTGCGGGTGCCCGCGACTGTGAGTATGCGCACGTACGGGAGAGCGTACGCATGCGCAGCACGGACCTGTGTGAGGTGGAAATATGGAAGTGTGCATAGAGATATTTTTCTGACTTTGACAAAATGTACTTGTATCTAATTTTTATGAATGTTCTTACAATTTATCGGTGGCCCCTTCCCCTCTCTTTCTGTAGTGAATACTAAGCAAATAAAATAATTAATTAATTTGATCTGCATTTGCCTTGTTTCCTTAGACCAGACCCTCACTCTCTGTTTTTAGTCTTTTTTTTTTCCCTCCGTCTGCTTGGCTTCCTTCACTTATACACCTAAAAAGAGTCTTTGAGGAAGCTCCAGGAATGAGTGAAACGCGTTAGTGAAAGGACACTTGGTGACAGTGCTACTGCCATTGTGGACAATACTGCACAGAAACTTTGTCACACCGGACGCCAGCCTTAAATTCATCAGCGGCATCTGGGAACTGCAGCGACAATTACATCCAGGAGGATGGAGACGTCCGGAGCCTCCTAGCCGCACCTGGCTGCTTTATTACAGCACACGTTCAGCTGGACCCAGCGCAGGAACTGAGACAAAGTGGTGAGCGTGGTTTATTTATAAACAGCTGGATTCTATTGCAATTTGCACACTGGTCCGTTGAGACTAATATACTATTGACCAAAGTGGTGACCATTTATGTGCAATATTTGTTCTTTACCGCACCTGCTAAGGGAATGTATTGAAGATAACCCTAATATCTAATTCTTCAGAGAACAAAGACTATTGTTTTTATACACCGTGGTCACTGCAGTGAGGTGTTATGTGACATTTTTTATGCAGATTAGCAAACATTCTGCTTTACCTCCATTCATTAGTATTCATTATTTTTATAAATAAAAAAGTGACGGCTTTAGAAACAGGGGAATATTGGATTTTGTTTAGAATATATAAATTGTGTGTATACAGTATATGCACCTTTTATTGATACATTTTAATACGGTGATTGCATGTGTACTATTCATTGTTTAATGGGATTGGTCTATTAAAGAAAATATTGTGTGTACATGTGACCTCACTTTATTTGAAAGCCTGATAAGATTAAAATAGTGCAGAGTGTTTTACAATAATTTAGTGTCGACTCTCTTATCTAGGAGATCCATTTCTTTTTAAGCTTACACAGGCTTAAATGACGCTCAGCAGCTGATTATACATCAAATATTTTTTATTAAGATCTTAAATTGTGTATACATATTAGCGCCGTGAGACATTTGGTAAATCAGTAGGTGGTTACCTAAAAAGAAAGGTTTGCCCCCTTTACCTACTGACTGGGCCATTTTCTCCTCAGCTTGTGCCTTTTCACATCTGATACTGTACCTTCTTCGCCTCTTTCCACCTGACAATAGTCTCCTCTATGCCCTCATTATTTTGGGTCTGCTTATATTGCCTAAAGGTCATCTTTTTTGCTTTCACACTAGTTGATACCTCTTGTGTAAACCAAACTGGCTTCATTTTCCTGGTTCTTTTCCTAACCCTATTGATACAAAGGTCTGTTGCTTTTAGTATTCTACTTTTTCATTTTTTTCCCACCTCTCCTGCACTCCTTCCAAGTTTCTTTAATCTGCCAATGAATTGCTTACACATCTCCCCACATCTGCAAATTCAGGCTTCCTAAAATCCAACACTTTGTTTTGTGACATGAGTTGGTTCCTGTCCTTATAGTAACAGATCACACATAATCTGGCTCATATACTGTATGTGAAATTGATCCCTACTGAACTTGGAGTATGCACCTTAGCCATGCTACAAATAAAATTGCTACAGCCTCTATTGCCATGCAAATGTGTACACAACACTTAATCCAAAAAGATGACTCCCAGTTCCTTACATAAGGGCAGATGTAATAGCCCCTGATGATTTTTTAAAAGGACAATCATGTACAAGGCTAAACCATGCATTGTACATGATTGTCTCTTAAAAAAAAAAATCAGAGTTCATCCGGCATCCCGCACAGCCGCTGAACTCGGGCGCTATTACATCCGGCCCATGGTCTTTGTGTGTATGCAGTCTGAATGCCAAATACAGGCAGATATGCCCTTAGCATGGGTTGGTGTAAGCAAGGCCATAACTAGGTGTGTGCCTGAGGTGCCTTGCCCACAGCACATATGCTCTGTGGGCGCAGCACCACTAGGCAGCATCTGCAGGGCCACTCACGACTGCCGCCACTAGCTGCAGCATTACCCACTGTCATGTATGTAGTGGTGCGCTTGGATTCTACCCTGCTACATACAAGACAACGGGCATTGCTGCTGCTCTCCTACATGCTCTGCCCCCTCCCAGCTTGAATAGGATCTACCCGCTACCGCGCCAGGAAGCGCACCACCAACATTACGGACAGTAACACCTACATAGCCTCACCGTTTGTGGCTCAAGAAGGTGAGAACCGCTGCCAGTGAATGCTGGGGAGGGGGTGGCCGTGGGGGAGAATTTATTGGTTTTAATACAAAGGGGATGTTTGTCCAAAAGGGGACTTTTAGGATTGCCACAAAGTTGGTACTCCTGGCTTTCTAGACCTCAAAGGACAGGTTAAATTTTCAATCTACCCACATGTTAGCAGCCAAACTGGGCAATATTCAGCTATTTGTCTTGTGCGTCTACAGGTCAGATGATTTACAGCATCACTGGTGCCTGTTGGTCTGGTTGTAAGAAGACCAAGCCCACAGGCTAATAGCAGACACGTTTTTTTCTGTATGCCCATTCAATATAAATTTCCTATAACGCAAATGAAACATTTGGAGAAAAGGGGTAAAGCAGTAAAGAAAGGGACAATTTGTGAACAATAAACAATGAAACAAGAGGGATGAACCCATTCTATGGTTTGGGGTAATGCGGCAGTCCATGGTGCAGAGAATAATTTGCAGATGGATTGTAGACAACTATCCGTGAATATCAGGGTTGCTGACAGACACAGAGTGATGGGGGGTAGGGTTGCTGAGAGACACAGTCAGGGCCATAACTAGGTGTGGGCAGAAGGTGCTTTGCTGACAGCACATTTGGCCTGTGGGCGCACCTCCCACATACACCTTGAATGGCCGCACCACTGCCTACTAACCCCATGTTCTCCGCTGACAGATGCTGCGGCTGCTCATCCTGCGGGTTGTTGCATATACATCAATGGTGAGCAGTCAGCACTGAGTCTCACTCTCACCCCCATGGGTGGAACTCCCGCCCCCTCTCTTGTCCTGCAGACAGTGTACAGAGGGAGATCCAGGTCAGGATCTGGCAGCAGCCCAGGAGGGAGAAAATAAAGTATATACACACACTAAACTACAGTACCCTACACTACACTACACTACAGTACACACTAAAAGTAAGGAGGAGGATGTAAGGAGCTCTACCAGGCGAAATGTGTATAACGAGCTCTACCTGGCATAATGTGTATAAAGAGGTCTACCTGGCATAATGTAAATACTAAAGGTCACTCTGCACTATTTATATTAATAATTAGGCTTTGAAATAAGTGAAGTCACATGTACAAAAAATATATATACAGGTTAGGTATCCCTTATCCAAAATTCAAAATCCTACATTTTTGGGTCCCCTACTGAGATAATGATATATATATATATTATGTGTATATATAAATATATTATATAGATATATAATATAATATAATATAATATACATATATATGTGTCATTATCTCAGTAGGGGAACCAAAAATGTGTGATTTTGAATTTTGGATAAGGGATACTTAACCTGTATTATTCTTTAATAAATGAATTGCATCAACCAATGTGTATTCTAAATACAATCACCATATAAAACTGCTCAGTCAAGATAAAACCATAAAGGTAAAATTCCTACCACTTTGCATGCAATTAGATATTACAACATATGTTCTCCAGATATTAACACAAGCTCCTTTATCTATTTAAATAGAGGTGAATCAATTTGTTCTCTGGGCTATGCAAGTCCTTTATATATACCATCACACCAGAATGACCGCAGTATATATAAAACGAGTTTTATGGCAAGAACTTACCTTTGTTAAAACTCTTTCTGCGAGGTACACTGGGCTGCACAAGGATTGGACAATGGGGTGTAGAGTAGGATCTTGATCCGAGGCACCAACAGGCTCAAAGCTTTGACTGTTCCCAGAATGCACAGCGCCGCCTCCTATATCACCCCGCCTCCCAGCACAGGAGCTCAGTTTTTAGTTAACCAGCCCAATGCAGTAGCAGGAAAAGAGACGACAACGGTTAGTAGCCACATACACCACACTCTCACGACAGGAGAAGTGTCAGCGGCTAATGCCATACCAATGCAAAGAAGCTAAGTGCGTCAGGGTGGGCACCTTGTGGAGATCAGTGTACCTCGCAGAAAGAGTTTAAACAAAGGTAAGTTCTTACCATAAAACTCGTTTTATGCTGCGGGGTACATTGGGCTCGACAAGGATTGGACAATGGGGCTGTCCTAAAGTAGTTCTTTATGGGAGGGGATGCACTGTAGCGGGCACAAGAACCCAGCGTCCAAAGGAAGCATCCTGGGAAGCGGCAGTATCGAAGGCATAGAACCTTATGAACGTGTTCCCTGAGGATCACGTAGCCATCTTGCACAATTGATCAAGGGTCGCACTACGTTGGGCCGCACAAGAAGGTCCAACAGACCGAGTAGAATGGGCCGTAATGTGATCAGGAGCAGAGATACCAGCCTTCACATAAGCATGTGCAATTACCATTCTAATCCATCTGGCCAGAGTTTGCTTGTGAGCAGGCCAGCCACGTTTGTGAAATCCAAACATAACAAAGAGAGAATCAGATTTTCGAATAGAAGCAGTTCTCTTCACATAGATACGGAGAGCCCATACCACATCCAAAGCCCGCTTTTTGGGAGACAAATCTGGAGAGACAAAGGCCGGAACCACAATCTCCTGGTTAAGGTGGAACGAAGAAACCACCTTAGGTAAATATCCGGGACAAGTCCTAAGAACGGCCCTGTCACGGTGAAAAATCAGATATGGGGAACTACAAGACAAGGCACCCAGATCCGACACTCTTCTAGCAGAGGCAATAGCCAGCAAGAACACCACCTTAAGGGAAACCCACTTAAGGTCAGCTGAACCAAGAGGTTTAAATGGAGGCTCCTGCAACACCTCCAAAACCACCGACAAGTCCCAAGGAGCCACAGGTGGGACAGAGGAAGGTTGGATACGCAACACACCCTGAGTGAAAGTATGAACATCAGGTAAAGTCGCAATTTTTCTCTGCAACCACACCGACACGGCAGAAATATGAACCTTGAGGGAGGCCAGACGCAGGCCTAAATCAAGGCCTTGCTGCAGAAAAGCCAAAAGTTTGGCTGTACTAAACTTGGAAGCGTCATAATTGTTAGATGCGCACCAAACAAAGTAGGAATGCCAGACCCTATGATAAATCCGAACAGAAGCTGGTTTCCGGGCCCGCAACATAGTTTTAATGACCCCCTCAGAAAACCCTTTAGCCCTCAAGACGGAAGCTTCAAGAGCCACGCCGTCAAAGATAGCTGGGTTAGGTCCTGATAGACACAGGGGCCCTGAACAAGGAGGTCTGGGCGTTGTGGAAGTAGAATTGGATACTCTGACGATAGGCCCTGCAGGTCTGAGAACCAGTGCCGTCTGGGCCACGCTGGAGCTATGAGAAGCAGATTTCCTTTTTCTTGCTTGAACTTCCGAATTACCCTGGGCAGGAGTGACACCGGAGGGAACACAGACGGCAGCCGAAACCTCCACGGCACCGCCAGCGCATCCACGAATGCTGCTTGAGGATACCTTGTCCTTGCTCCGAAGACCGGAACCTTGTGATTGTGTCGAGACACCATCAGATCCACGTCTGGAAGACCCCATTTTTCCACGAGGAGTTGAAACACTTCTGGATGGAGGCCCCACTCGCCGGCATGCACGTCCTGACGACTGAGAAAGTCCGCTTCTCAATTCAGGACTCCCAGAATGAATATTGCCGATATGGCTGGTAGATGGCGTTCCGCCCAACGTAGAATCCGTGAGACTTCCTTCATTGCCAAAAGGCTTCGGGTGCCGCCTTGATTTATGTAAGCCACTGTGGTGGCGTTGTCCGACTGTACTTGAATAGGACGGTTCTGAATTAAATGCTGGGCCAGGTTCAACGCATTGAAGACCGCCCGCAATTCCAGAATGTTGATCAAGAGGAGAGATTTCTCCTTGGTCCACCGACCCTGAAGGGAGTATTGCTCCAGCAGCGCGCCCCAACCTCTTAGAGTGGCATCTGTCATCAACAGGACCCAGTTGGATATCCAGAAGGGACGACCCCTGCACAATTGTTGGTCCCGGAGCCACCAGTGTAGAGACAGACGGACCTCCGGAGTCAAAAAGATCATTTGAGATCTGATCCGGTGAGGCAGGCCGTCCCACTTGGCTAGAATCAGCCTCTGGAGGGGGCGAGAATGGAATTGAGCATACTCCACCATGTCGAATGCTGATACCATTAGGCCCAGCACCTGCATTGCCGAATGTATCGACACTTGCGGACGAGAAAGGAAGCAACGAATCCTGTCCTGAATCTTCAAGACTTTCTCCTGAGACAAGAACAACCTCTGGTTGTGAGTGTCCAACAATGCTCCCAGGTGCACCATGTTCTGAGCAGGGACCAGGGAGGATTTCTTCCAGTTGATGAGCCACCCGTGGGCTTGTAGAAACCGGACCGTCATATCCAGATGACGCAGGAGAAGGTCTGGGGAATTTGCCAGGATTAACAAGTCATCCAGATACGGCAGTATCCTGACCCCTTGACGGCGGAGTACCACCGTCATAACTTTGGTGAAGACTCGCGGAGCCATTGTTAAACCAAAAGGTAACACCCGAAACTGGTAATGTAGGTTGCCAATAGCGAACCTCAGGTATTGTTGATGTGACACTGCTATAGGAATATGTAGGTAAGCATCCTGTATGTCCAGGGAGACCATGTAGTCCCCAAGTTCCAAGGCCAGAACTATAGAGCGAAGGGTTTCCATACGGAACTTGGAAACCTTCATAAACCTGTTCAATGCCTTGAGGTTGAGAATGGGCCGGGAGGACCCATTCAGTTTCGGGACTAGAAACAGCGGATAATAGTACCCCCAGCCCCTCTGAGCAAGAGGCACCTGTACTACGACTTCTGTATCCAGGAGGGTCTGTACCACCGAGTGTAGAGTTTTTGCCTTTGTCTGGTCCAAAGGGAAGTCTGTCTGGCAAAATCGATGAGGGGGTCGGTATTTGAAGGCTATGGCGTAACCTCGAGTGATTACTTCCCATACTCAGGCATCTGAAGTGGTCTTCAACCATTCCTGGGTATACCCTAGAAGCTGGCCCCCCACCCTGGGATCCCCCAGGTTAGGCCCGCCCCATCATGTAGCAGGCTTATCGGTTTTGGCAGCTGGCTGACGGGCAGCCCAGGCTCTTTTGGGCTTCGGCTTACCAGGTTTGGAAGTGCGGGCCTGCTTATGGTACACCTGACCTTTTGCTTTACCTGAAGGGACGAAAGGGACGAAAGGACATACCTTTAGCCTTTGACACAGAAGGAGCGGTATTAGGCAGACAGGCAGTTTTGGCAGCAGCCAAGTCAGCCACAATCTTATTTAAGTCCTCCCCAAACAGAATATCTCCCTTGAAAGGGAGTACCTCCAGGGTTTTTCTAGAGTCCAGATCCACAGACCAGGATCTCAGCCACAATATCCGGCGAGCCAGGACTGACGTAGTAGAGGCCTTGGCTGCTAGGATACCAGCATCATAAGCCGCCTCTTTAATATATCGAGAAGCTGTGACAATATATGACAAGCATTGTCTAGCATGGTCAGAAGAGATTTCAGCTTCTAACTCCAAGGCCCATGCTTCAATAGCCTCTGCAGCCCATATAGCTGCAATAGTGGGCCTTTGTGCAGCACCCGTGAGGGTGTAAATCGCTTTCAGACAACCCTCCACACGTTTATCCATAGGCTCTTTTAGAGACGTGACAGGTAGAGCTAAGGAAACCACCATCCTAGCCACATGTGAGTCTACTGGAGGAGGCGTTTCCCAATTTTTAGACAGCTCTGGCGCGAGGTGATAGCGAGCCAGCATCTTCTTTTGAGGCAAAAACTTCATACCCGGGATTTCCCAGGGTTCCTGACATATATCCACTAGGTGGTCAGAGTGAGGTAAACCTTACTGAACCACCTTCTGACGCTTTAACCTATCTGGTTTCTTAGGAGGGACGGATGGCTCGGGATCATCCGTAATCTGCAGAATTTAACTTAATAGCCTCCAAAAGATCAGGAACATCCACATGTGAACTACCCTCCCCATCAGCCGTATCTGAGTCAGAACCTGAGGGGTCAGTATATGTGCCGTCTTCATCAGACGAGGTGTCAGTGACAGCAGTGGATTGTGAGGAGATTAGTGCTCGCTTAGAGGACCTCTTGGACTTAGGCAAGCGTTGGTCAGACTTTTTAGTAGTCAAGGACTGGTTCAACTTCTTTAATTGAGCAGATAAATCGCCCACGGCGGGTTAGCTGCAGGGACCACATACGGTTGCACCGGCATTGGGGGGCCCATAGGGGAGTTAGTTTATGAACTAGCGTATGCAGAAGTGTGGAAAAAGCGGCCCACGGTGGGTCAGTATGTGCCTCCGTTGCCACAGTCCCACTGGGGGGCAAGGAGCCCCCAGAACCAGAGCCCACAGCTGCTATATTCTCCTCATATGGCCCCGTGGCGTCAGCAACACCGGCAGTGTGTTCAGCCCCAGTACCGTTACCCTCGGAAGCAGACATGATATAACTTGCAGTATGAGGTTAACACAGTACAATTATCAGCAGCACTATACCTCTGAACCCAAACTCCTGCGCAGTGTAGTCAGCACTAGCAGAGATAAAGGAGAGATATGGTGACTAAATCAAAGAGAAAAATACGTAATACAGTATATCTTTGTGAAAATCCTATATTAGATAACACCTGACGCACCAAGCCCCCTCAGGTTATGGAATATAGGGATAACAGGTTGAGTGAAAGACACGAAATGGACACCACTCAGCTATCAAATGCACACACAGAAAGTCACAGTTTGTACAATGCAGAGGTTATTACTGACAATAATACTGCACTGGACTAGCTTACACAGCTATATAACAATAGATATAACAGTACACAGTAAGAACTGGATGTATATCACAGGGTAATTTTACTATAAAACCCTGACTAAGTGCACTCTTTCTTAACTATCACTGTCTAAAAAGGCAGGTAGAATACTTAAGTGTCATGTAAAGGCACAGCGCTGACAACCAGGCGGCTTTACATAAGAGGATTTGCCCAAGCAGTCCCAGGAACAGTGAGCTGAGGGACAATGGCGCCGCAGGCACTGACAGGGAGTGAGGAAAAGACAGATATGCAGCTCCAGGGCGGGAACACTTGCTAGAAATGGTGCCCTGGTGCTGGGGGAGGGGCTTCAGGTCTAAGCCTTATCCCCTCTGCCGGCAAAACCACCGGGTACTGTGGGCGATATAAGAATTGGTTTAGAGCGAGAACCTGACCTGCGCCCATGCCCTGGTGATCTAGTGGGACCGCCTGTACTGCCACAGTGTCCACCGCAAGCGCGCGCGGCCCGCCTCCCACTGACAGCGCCGGATCGCGATAAAGACAGGGTCCCACAAGTACGACCCCCTTACCACCTCCCGAAGCGCGGCCACGTGATCCTGGAGAGCCCCAGCCGTGTGTGTGTAACGTGCAGAAAACCGGAGCCTTCGCTGTAGGTACCCGGCAACCAGGGCTCGGGAGTGTACAGCGCCACTGGGGAGAGCTGGAGCTGCAGCAGTGAATGTCACAAGACATTTACCACTGCTGCTGCCCTTGAAGTCTTCACTTTTTACCTCATAAAAAGCTTTTCTTAGGGCTGCTTGGAGCAGCCCCTCTGTTAAGTGCCTGCTTACTGCAGCACCAATTTAGAAAAACTGAGCTCCTGTGCTGGGAGGCGGGGTGATATAGGAGGTGGCGCTGTGCATTCTGGGAACAGTCAAAGCTTTGAGCCTGTTGGTGCCTCGGATCAAGATCCTACTCTACACCCCATTGTCCAATCCTTGTGGAGTCCAGTATACCCCGCAGCAGAAATAACGAATATATAGGTATCTTCAGTCTTTTATATAAATAAAACTGGAATAGTACTAGTCCTGATTTATTTCCTTAGCAGGTGCAAAGACTAAGGTACTTGACCTAACGGTCACAACTGAGTCAATGGTATGATAGTTCAGAGCAACCAGTGGTTAAACTGTTTTACACGTGTTCCATAAATATAAGGCAGACCACCTGTATGCTGTGACAAGCTCACCATCCATAATTGTTGTGGGGTGAATCCAGCTGATAGCATGCTGTGCTGGATGGGAGGAGTGCGGCTAGGACGCACTGGACGTCTCCGACCTCCAAGATGAACGAGCCACTATGACTTCCAATTACCGCTATGTGAAAAGGATGGCGTCCAGCACTGAGTGCGATGCCTGTACAGAGATGACCCCATCTGACGATAGCAATGTCACTGATGTCCTCTATCCCCTAACGCGTTTCGCTCATTTATGGAGCTTTTTCTGCGGCTGCTCATCCTGCTGGTTGCTGCATATACATCAATGGTGAGCAGTCAGTGCTGACCGAGTCTCACTCTCACCCCCGTGGGTGGCACTCCCGCCCCCTCTCTTGTCCTGCAGACAATGTATAGAGGGAGTTCCAGGGTCAGGATCTGGCAGCAGCACAGAAGGGAGAAAATGTGAGCTCTATCTGGCATAATGTGCATAAAGAGGTCTACCTGACATAATGTTGTATAATGAGCTGTACCTGGCAAAATGTGTATAATGTGCTCTACATAGTAACATAGTAACATAGTATTTGAGGTTGAATAGAGGCAAATTGCCCATCGTGTTCAACCTGTTTTAAGTTGTGATGATTCTACATACTTGCTAAATAATGTTTTATGACTAGTTAGTTACTATAACTCATGTTACCCCCGGATTAACCACATTGATATTTTAAGTATTATAACCTTGGATAGTTTTTTCATTCAGAAATGTATCCATTCCTTTTTTAAATCCAATTACAGAGTCCGCCATTACCACCTTCCTGGCAGGGAATTCCACATACTGATTGCCCTAACAGTGAAGAACCCTTTCCTCCATTGCGTTCGGAACTTTCTCTTCTCCAGTCGCAGCGAGTGCCCACGCGTCCTAAACTGTGTTCTTTTAATAAATAATTCCTCTGATAACTCTTTGTGATGTCCCTTTACATATTTGAAGATATTAATAATATCTCCTCTTAGGCGCCTCTTTTCTAGTGTATACATATTCAGCCTAGTAAGTCTTTCCTTATAGTCCAGTCCTTCTAGGCCTTTAATCAATTTAGTTGCTCGCCTTTGAACACTTTCGAGTTCACTGATGTCTTTTTTATACAATGGTGCCCAAAACCGAACACAATATTCCAGGTGCGGACGTACCAATGCCTTATACAGCGGCATGATTACATCTGAGTCCCTTGTCTCAAGTCCCCTTTTTATGCACGCTAGCACCTTACTTGCCTTCTTTACTGCGTTTTGACATTGTGTACGGTTATTTAGCCTATTATCAATGAATACCCACAAATCTTTTTCCAACTCTGTTTTCCCTAGGCGTTCCCCATTTAATATGTCGGATGCAAGTTTGTTTTTAGTCCCAAAATGCATAACCTTGCATTTGTCTGTATTGAACCTCATTTTCCATTTAGACGCCCAGAGTTCAAGTTTAGATAGATCATTCTGCAAGGACTCCACATCCAATTCTTAACTAATTACCTTACACAGTTTAGTATCATCTGCAAAGATTGACACTGTGCTTTTCAGGCCTATTTCTAGGTCATTGATAAATATGTTGAACAGTAGTGGTCCGAGTACGGACCCTTGTGGTATTCCGCTGACTACTAGGGACCAGCTTGAGGACTTCCCGTTGACCACTACTCGCTGTACCCTGCAATCCAACCAACTGCTTATCCATGTGCATATAGTTTTTCCTAGGCCAATCTCCTTTAATTTAATCATCAGTCTCCTGTGAGGAACTGTATCGAAGGCCTTTGCAAAATCTAGGAAGACCACATCCACTGCTTTTCCTTGATCAAGATTATTGCTCACTTCCTCATAGAAGCTAATTAAGTTAGTCTGACATGACCTGTCCCTCACAAACCCATGCTGGTTCTTGCTAATAATCCTAGCGGACTGTAGATACTTCTGTATGACGTCCCTTAGAATTCCTTCCAATATTTTCCCCACTATAGATGTTAAACTAACTGGTCTGTAGTTTCCTGGAAGATTTTTGGATCCCTTTTTAAATAATGGCACTACCTCAGCTATACGCCAATCCTTCAGTACCATGCCTGATCTAATTGAACTATTGAAAATCAAGTATAGGGGTCGTGCTAGTTGTGAACTAAGCTCCATAAGAACCCTCGGGTGAAGTCCATCAGGACCAGGTGATTTATTAATCTTAATTTTGCTTAGTCTCTCCCGGACTACTTCATTGCTTAAACAAGTATCTAGCCATGAATTATTACTGTCACAATTGTTATGCTCTACTCCCACCATCAGTTCTTCACTGGTGAACACTGATGAAAAGAATTTGTTCAATATTTCCATTTTTATTTTGTCATCATTTATCAATTCTCCTAATTCATCTTTTAATGGACCTATATTCTCCTTTTTTAACCTTTTACTGTTTATGTATTTAAAAAACTTTTTAGGATTGGTTTTACTCTCTATAGCAATTTGCTTTTCATTTTCCATTTTAGCTGCTCTTGTTGCTTTTTTGCATTTCTTATTACACTCCTTGTAATACTTGAAAGACTCCTCCTTTCCATTAGATTTAAATGCTTTCAAAGCCCGCTTTTTTATCCATTTCTGCCTTAACCTTTTTGTTAAGCCACATCGGTTTGAGTTTAATACTCCTGCGTTTACTGCCCATGGGAATAAAGTTCTGAATATTGCTATCCAGCAACCCTTTTAAAACATCCCACATTTCTGAAGTGTTCTTGTTATTAAACAGAACCTCCCACTCTATGTTGTTAAGTGCACATTTAAGCATACTGAAATTAGCCTTCCTAAAGCTAATAGTTTTGGTGGAACCCCTGTAGTTATGTTTCCTGAAACTGATGTCGAATGTGATCATATAGTGATCACTGTT
This sequence comes from Pseudophryne corroboree, assembly GCF_028390025.1. Classification (NCBI taxonomy): domain Eukaryota; kingdom Metazoa; phylum Chordata; class Amphibia; order Anura; family Myobatrachidae; genus Pseudophryne; species Pseudophryne corroboree. The sequence goes on from NC_086451.1 coordinate 208,377,776, forward strand.
ACCCAAAGTCTGCCCAACTTTAGTGTTTGATATAATGTCCACATTATTAGTAATTACTAGATCCAGGGTAGTTTTACCCCTACTTGGGTCCTCGACTAATTGAGACAAGTAGTGATCCTTAATCATATTTAAGAACCTGCTGCCCCTCGCATTAGCACATGAATCGTTACTCCAGTTTATATCCGGGTAATTAAAATCCCCAATGACAAGGATGTCCCCCAATCCCGCAGCCATTTTGATTTGCTGCAATAGTTGTTCTTCCTCATGTATGCTAACATCCGGCTGTTTGTAGCACGTGCCTATGACTAGTTTTTTTGCATCAATTCCCCCACTTGAGATTTCTACCCATAGTGACTCCACATTATCGCCAGTCTCCTCATAGATAACCTCCTTTAGGTATAGTTTAAGTGATGGTTTAACATAAAGACATACACCTCCTCCTCTTTTGTTAGCCTGTCCCTCCTAAAAAGAGAATACCCCTCCAAGTTAGCAACCCAGTCGTGAGAGTCATCCCACCATGTTTCCGTAATACCTATGTCATACTCAGCCTTTGATGCTAACAATTCCAATTCCCCCATTTTACCTGCTAGACTTCTTGCATTTGCAAGCATACATTTTAGTTTATCGGTTCCTTTATTTGTTTGTTTTCCTAAAGATTTCCCATCCTGGTTAACTAGTGCATCCATAGAGTTACTGATACAGGCTGTCCTTCTCGCTCCCTCTCCAACCCCACCGAACTTAGTATTGCCCACCTTACTTTTCTCTCTAACTGGTATAATGTGTATAATGTGCTCTACCTGGCATAATGTGTATAACGGGCTCTACCTGGTGTAATGGGTATAATGTGCTCTACCTGGTGTAATGTGTATAATGTGCTCTACCTTGTGTAATGTGTATAACAAGCTCTACCTGGAATAATGTGTATACTGTGCTCTACCTGGTGTAATGTGTATACTGTGCTCTACCTGGTGTAATGTGTACAATGTGCTCTACCTGGCATAATGTGTATAATGTGCTCTACCTGGTAAAATGTGTATAATATGTTCTACTTGGCGTAATGTGTATAATGTGCTCTACCTGGTATAATGTGTGTAAGAGGCGCTACATGGCATAGAGGGTAATTCTGAGTTGATCGCAGCAGCAAGTTTGTTATCAATTAGGCAAAACCATGTGCACTGCAGGGAGGGCAGATATAACATTTGCAGAGAGAGTTAGATTTGGGTGGGTTATTTTGTTTCTGTGCACGGTAAATACTGGCTGCTTTATTTTTACACTGCAATTTAGATTTCAGTTTGAATACACCCCACCCAAATCTAACTCTCTCTGCACATGTTATATATGCCCCTCCTGCAGTCCACATGGTGTTGCCCAACTGCTAACAAATTTGCTGCAGCGATCAACTCAGAATTAGGCCCATACTGTATATAATGTGCTCCACCTGGTGTATAAGGGGCTCTACCTAGTGCAATGTGTACAAGTGGCACCTCTGTGTGGTATAATGTGAATTGGTACTATTATGTGACCACGCCCCTTCCCCATGAAGCCACGCCCCTCATTTTCCCCCCTATATTAAGTATGGGGGGACGTCGATGCTGTTTCTTGCACACAACATTAAAGTGTCTAGTTACAGCACTGGGTTTAAGTACGAGTGATGATGGCTGCTCTCTTGTAAGGCAGAGTGGGATGGTGCAATCCATAGATACACACACACATCAGGATGTGCATATAGTCACATAGACATTCCATTTGCAATTAATTTGCATTCTATTTGTTGCAGGCATCCAGAGTTGCAATCACATTGCATCTGACTCAGGATCAGGCCCTTTATCTTCAACCAGGAGATCCACTTAAATTACATTTACTGTATTTGTTTCTATAGATGTGATCTTTAAATGTACTTATACTGTATTTGCAATGTATTCTACCATAAAACACTTTAAAAGGAATAACCAACAGTTTAAAAGCAATACTATCACAATGAGTTTTATATCAGGTCAAGCATTAATACACTTACTAAAACAGATGTTTTGTTTGCACATTATCATTTGATAAACTGGAAAGTAAGTTTTGCATACAGCTTAATCATCAAGAATAAAGTTAGCATTAGTGAACTTTGCTTTTCAAAGCATTTACTTTTGAAATAACCTTTTTTTAAGTTAGCAATATAAATCCTTGTTAATAAAGATGTTGAAACACTTATTAGATGAGTCACAGCTTTGTCATGTACAGTACAACTATTAATTACCATTACTGTACATGCTGTATAAGTCAAATAACTTACCATACAGTTCTATATTAGCTTCCCTGGCACGTTGCTCTTTGTTCAGTGTATTACTGTATTATTCTGTAGCAACAATGATTTTCTAAAATAAAATGAACATAGAAGTCTTTCTAAAAACATGCTAGTGTTTTATCTTAGTCACTTGCTGAGTTAGCCCATATCTTACTTAGTACATTCCTTAAATCAATCTTTTGTTCAAAACTTTTATTGTTTTATAGTGGTCAATATCATTCTACTCATACATACAGTACTCCAGTAGGCATATGATAAAGTGTCACACAGAGTAGAGTAGTGTGGTTGAATCAATGCAGTTAACAATTTGAATAATAGATGTAGCCACACTTATTACGATTGCAACTCGGCCGCACAGGCACACGTGTCGCACCTAGGAGCATGCGCACCTAAGTACGCCAAGTTGCGTTTAAGTACGCAGCTATGGGCACGCATACTTGTACGCACCAACGCGTCCTAGCTGTGGGCACACTTGCTGCGCCTATGTTGCCTCGAATATGTTGAGCTGCAGGCTGGATGAGTGTGACTACATCTGTACATTAATGAGAATTCTAAAAAAGTAGTCTCATTTACTAGTTGTATGAAGCAGGCAACTAGCATTTGTAACACATAAGCATAGTCAATCTCTTAAATGCCAATTCATTTGATTTTGGGAGCAAGCACCTTGGACATGGGGTAAACGCTTACAGGACATAATACAGCTGGTATAATTAAGTAATAAATAATGTACTGCAGTAAAGTGGAGAACAAGAGCAATTATGCATACAGTATGTGCTCACCTGATGTGGTAGGTAGCACCAGACTGGGATACAACTGCACTTGCTCATTTTAAAAACAAGTATTCTAAAATACTTGCTCATTTTGTCTATAGTGTTTCCCTGGACCTAGATGAGAACAACAGAATACAGTAATGAGATGGTTTAGATTACAATGTGAAATACAGTAGTTTCTTTTTATTATCTCTGTGCATTGCTGTCAATACAAACTTTAACACTGTCATGCTTACAGTACTTGGGAACTATTGAACTACTTGCCTTCTTTGACCAAGCTTCCTGTGATAATCTGTTCTCAGTGCTCTCCATGGATTTCTGTTATATATACAGGGTAAATCAGCTAGAGAATGAATATTACCTGTGAAAAAACATCTTCATGTTTAGTGCATTAAAACAAGCTAAAACCTCTCAGCTAATCACAGCACATATCTTATTTTGTTTTATTAAAGTAAGTCAGTGTGTTCATTCGCTGGCTTTGGGCATTCAATTGTTGGTTATTTCACCCCTCCTTTTGTTTGGTTTGAAAATTCTAATGCGTCAATCTTCTCTAAACATTATCTTTTAAACAAAATAGTTCCCATAACTGTTCATTCACTCAGTGATTCACCTTATCCATAAAATAAATACTGTACATCCAATACCTGGTATCTGTTCTTCATTCAATATAATCCATATGGATAGAAAATTTATTTCTTATTAAACAGGCATCCAATTTGAAGAGGTGACTGATTCCTGAGAGCACTTACCTCTGTTCTGATCATCAACATTATTTGTTTTTTATATGCCAAGACCCCATTGAATGCCTATATGGACCAAATAGGACAATTCTCTATGTTTTAACTTTTAAGTAGTGACGTGCACCGGAAATTTTTCAGGTTTTGTGTTTGGATTCTGTTCCGCGGCTGTGTTTTGGATTCGGCCGCGTTTTGGCAAAACCTCCCTTAAAATTTTTTGTCGGATTCGGGTGTGTTTTGGATTCGGGTGTTTTTTTTCTAAAACCCCTCAAAAACAGCTTAAATCATAGAATTTGGGGGTAATTTTGATCCCATAGTATTATTAACCTCAATAACCATAATTTCCACTCATTTCCAGTCTATTCTGAACACCTCACAATTTTATTTTTAGTCCTAAAATTTGCACCGAGGTCGCTGGATGACTAAGCTAAGCGACCCAAGTGGCCGGCACAAACACCTGGCCCATCTACGAGTGGCACTGCAGTGTCAGACAGGAAGGCACTTAAAAAAATTGTCCCCAAACATCACATGATGCAAAGATAAATAAATAAAAAAGAGGTGCAAGATGGAATTGTCCTTGGGCCCTCCCACCTCCCACCCACCCTTATGTTGTATAAACAGGACATGCACACTTTAACAAACCCATCATTTCAGCCACAGGGTCTGCCACATGACTGTGGCTGAAATGACTGGTTGGTTTGGGCCCCCACCAAAAAAGAAGCAATCAATCTCTCCTTGCACAAACTGGCTCTACAGAGGCAAGATGTCGATCTCATCATCATCCTCCGATTCCTCACCTTTCACTGTGTACAGCCCCCTCCTCACAGAGTATTAATTTGTCCCCACTGGAATCCACCATCACAGGTCCCTGTGTACTTTCTGGAGGCAATTGCTGGTAAATGTCTCCACGGAGGAATTGATTATAATTAATTTTGATGAACATCATCTTCTCCACATTTTGTGGAAGTAACCTCATATGCTGATCGCTGACAAGGTGACCTGCTGCACTAAACACTCTTTCGGAGTACACACTGGAGGGGGGGCAACTTAGGTAAAATAAAGCCAGTTTGTGCAAGGGCCTCCAAATTGCCTCTTTTTTCCTGCCAGTATACGTATGGACTGTCTGACGTGCCTACTTGGATGTTGTCACTCATATAACCCCCCACCATTCTTTCAATGGTGACAGAATCATATGCAGTGATAGTAGATGACATGTCAGTAATCGTTGGCAGGTCCTTCAGTCCGGACCAGATGTCAGTTTTCGCTCCTGACTGCCCTGCATCACCACCAGCGGGTGGTTTTAGAAATTTGATCCTTTTCCTGGCAGCTCCAGTGGCGGTAGAAAATGAAGGAGGAGCTGTTGGCGGGTCACGTTCCGCTTGACTTGAAAAGTGTCTCACCAGCAGGTCTTTGAACATCTGCACACTTGTGTCTGCCGGAAAGAGATACAACGTAGGCTTTAAACCTAGGATCGAGCACGGTGGCCAAAATGTAGTGCTCTGATTTCAACAGATTGACCACCCATGAATCCTGGTTAAGCGAATGAAGGGCTCCATCCACAAGTTAAGACCATATAGCAGCTCTTTGTCTTTTGCTCTTTTCTTAAGACCACATTTCCCATATAGTTTTCTGAACTATTTTCCGGGAGCACCACCAACCCATTGCTGAATGTATTTGTTTATTTAGTAAGCATTATGTTGGTTTAACAAATCACCAAAGCAATATAACAATATTAACATTGTATTCTGTGCATATTTACCAATTTTTTAGCAACTCCATCCACAAGTACCACATGCCAGACGGAATCGCTCCGTTTTAGCGTAGGTAGATGTATAGGCTTGAATGGCCTTTTGCTGCTCCTCCATCCTCTGAAGCATATAGAGGATTGAATTCTACCTCGTTACCACCTCTTGCTTCAGCTAATGGCGAGGAATGTTCAGAAGTGTTTGCTGGTGCTCCAGTCTTCGGCACGTGGTGGCTGAATGCCGAAAGTGGCCCGCAATTCTTCGGGCCACCGACAGCATCTCTTGCACGCCCCTGTCGTTTTTTTTTTAAATTCTGCACCACCAAATTCATTGTATGTGCAAAACATGGGACGTGCTGGAATTTGCCCACATGTAATGCACGCACAATATTGGTGGTGTTGTCCGATGTCACAAATCCCCAGGAGAGTCCAATTGGGGTAAGCCAATCTGCGAATATGTTCGTCAGTTTCCGTAAGAGATTGCCAGCTGTGTGCCTCTCATGGAAAGCGGTGATACAAAGCTTAGCCTGCCTAGGAACGAGTTGGCGTTTGCGAGATGCTGCTACTGGTGCCGGCGCTGCTGTTGTTGCTGCGGGAGGTAATACATCTACCCAGTGGGCTGTCACAGTCATATAGTCCTTAGTCTGCCCTGCTCCACTTGTCCACATGTCCGTGGTTAAGTGGACATTGGGTACAGCTGCATTTTTTAGGTCACTGGTGACTCTTTTTCTGACGTTTGTGTACATTCTCGGTATCGCCTGCCTAGAGAAGTGGAACCTAGATGGTATTTGGTACCAGGGACACACTACATCTAGAAATTCTCTAAGTCACTGTGAACTAACGGCGGATACCGGATGCACGTCTAACACCAACACAGCTGTCAAGGCCTGAGTTATCCGCTTTGCAACAGGATGACTGCTGTGATATTTCATCTTCCTTGCAAAGGACTGTTAGACAGTCAATTGCTTACTGGAAGTAGTACAAGTGGTCTTCCAACTTCCGCCTCTGGGATGATGATCGACTCCCAGCAGCAACAACAGCAGCGCCAGCAGCAGTAGGCGTTACACTCAAGGATCCATCGGAGGAATCCCAGTCAGGAGAGGACTCGTCAGACTTGCCAGTGACATGGCCTGCAGGACTATTGGCGTTCCTGTCTAAGGAGGAAATTGACACTGAGGGAGTTGGTGGTGTGGTTTGCAGGAGCTTGGGTACAAGAGGAAGAAGGGATTTAGTTGTCAGTGGACTGCTTCCGCTGTCACCCAAAGTTTTTGAACTTGTCAATGACTTCTCCATACTATATACTCCATACTCTATACTCCATACAAATACTCTATACTCCAGGTGACGTATAAGGGAGGATGTTCCTAGGTCATTAACATCCTTACCCCTATTTATTACAGCTTGACAAAGGCAACACATGGCTTGACACCAGTTGTCCGCATTTCTGTTGAAATAATTCCACACCGAAGAGGTGATTTTTTTTTGGTATTTTGACCAGGCATGTCAATGGCCTTATTCATCCCATGGACAACAGGTGTCTCCTCGGGTGCCTGACTTAAACAAACCACCTCTCCATCAGAATCCTCCTGGTCAATTTCCCCCTCAGCGCCAGCAACACCCATATCCTCATCCTGGTGTACTTCAACAGTGACATCTTCAATTTGAATATCAGGAACTGGACTGTGGGTGCT